>NC_057811.1:489013596-489033302 GCF_018294505.1 Triticum aestivum
CAGTATGCGTAACCAATATGTGTCTCCCGTTCGAAAGCGTCATAGTTATAAATATGCATGCATTTGCATATTTATAACCTTGATTCTTTCGAATTGTCCAACGCTATCCATGGACAGCCCGAGTATGTTTAGATTGGGTTCGTTTTCCCATATGCTTTGCTCCGGATCCGACGCATAAATTTCGTCAGTGCCTCCCCTGTTGTTCTCCGGGTACACATCCTCTCTGTTTATTGCAGAGACGTGTATCAGGAGAACAGCGGGGAGGTGCTGCCGAAATTTTGCGTAGGATCCGGGGCATAGCATGGGAAAATGAACCCAATCTAAACATACTCGGGTGGGATTAGGACCTATCATTACCTATTAGAGTGTAGGTTGCATGGACGTAATAAAATTGACAAAGTAGATCAACTGATGAATACATACATGGTGAATTATATATATATATATATATTTGTTGTGTGTTTAGTAGCTCTGAAAGTCAAGATGAGTGATCGTGCGTGGATGTACACCGGTCACACTGGTCAGAACAAATGGAGCACTGAATGGTTCACAAAAGCCAAGGGGTTTGTGCGAGCCGCATTTGCAAATGGCCAGAGGAAAACCTGGTGCCCCTGTTTACGGTGCGGCAATTGGGAAAAGAGGACAGAGGCTGAAATGGGCAAACACCTGCAGAAGAGTGGTTTTACGCCCGATTATACGGTGTGGACATTTCATGGTGAGTCTGCCCAACGTGACCGAGCCGAGGTGGATCGTCGTCGCACCGACGAGCATGGTACCGGTATGGAAAACATGGTGCAAGACTTTGATGATGCTCGGGATTCGGACGAGGAGATGGAGGAATCTGCAAAGGCCTTCAATGAAATGTTGGAGTCTGCAAAACGTCCGCTCCATGAGCACACTGAGCTTTGTCAGTTGGATGCCATCTCACAAGTAATGGCTCTGAAGGCTCAGTTCAACTTGGGCAGAGAATGCTATGATGTAATGATGACAGTATTTGGACGCTTTCTACCCAAAGGCCATGTAATGCCTGCAAACCTGTACCAGTCGGACAAAATCCTCCGTGCACTGAAGATGCCCTATGATAAGATACATGCCTGTGAGAAAGGATGTTTCTTGTTTAGGCTTGACTATGCGGACTTGAACTGTTGTCCCATTTGCAAGTCTTCCAGGTATGTTGTGGTAGACAACGGTATGGGTGAGAAGACACAGACCAAAATCCCCGTTAGTGTTCTTCGGTATATGCCAATCGTACCAAGACTTCAACGTCTTTTCATGGTCGAAGAGACGGCCAGACAGATGACATGGCACAAAACGGGCAAAAGAACCGAACTAGATGCAGATGGGAATCTGATGATTGTACACACATCGGATGGTGTTGCGTGGAAAAAGTTTGATGAATTACATGGTGACAAAGCGGCAGATCCGAGGCATCCTCGAGTCGGCATCAGCACGGATGGGTTCAGTGTGTTTGGTATGACGGCAACCCAATACAGTTGTTGGCCCGTATTTGTCTTTCCACTCAATCTCCCCCCCGGACAGATTATGAAAAGAAAGAACATTTTCCTGACGTTGATAATTCCAGGGCCCAACTATCCGGGGGAAAATATGAATGTGTACATGCAACCGCTTAAGGACGAATTGCAAGAAGCCTGGGATAATGGGTTCAAGACATACGATGCCTATAGCAAACGGAACTTCATAATGCGTGTCTGGTACATGTACTCGACGCATGACTTGCCGGCGTATGCGCTATTCGTTGGCTGGTGTGTGCATGGAAGGTTCCCGTGCCCCACATGCAAGGGAGCTCTTGAGTTTCGTTGGCTTCAGGCCGGTCGCAAGTTTTCTTGCTTCGACATGCATAGAGAGTTCCTGAATCCTCGCCATAAGTTCAGGAAAGACAAGAAGAACTTCATCAGAGGTAGAGTTGTCAAAAACTCTGCACCACATGCATTGACAGGCCAACAGACCCTGGATCAGTTAAACGCTCTCGAGCCAGATCCCGAGCGTCCAGGGTACTTCAAGGGGTATAATTCTAAGCACGCCTGGACTCACAAAACATGCTTATGGGATCTGCCTTACTTCAAAGACCTCCTAATCTACCGTGGGCCTGCCAAACTAATCCAAATCTACCTTCAAAGACCTTCAAACAGGCAACCCAAGTATTCTATCTACCGTGGGCCTGCCAAACTAATCCAAATCTGAAAGGTTGGGATGTCGTTTATGAAGTGCCGCCACGTGCTAGACTATCTCCCCCAAAGGAAGAGGATTATGAACCTCACATTAACCCAGACACATATGAAGGAGAATTCTTCCAAGAGACACGTCTTTCCAAAAAGCGTTTCAAGAACCGCTATACTTCACCCCAAAACATTGAAGTAGACAGTGACAGTGAATCCGACATCACCCCAGAGGAGGAACAAGAAGAGCCGGAACAAGAAGAGGTTACTGCTGCGGATGACCTGTCATTGCTTGACCGATTACGTCAAGGTGGCCTTGCACATGTTGATGCCACTGAACCCTATGAGCCCGTCATTGATTATAGTGATGATGATGATTATGCATTTATTGATGATACTGATCGAGATTATTTGTAGTGTCAGGTATTAAATTTTTTAATGTTGTACTTGATGATGATACACTTAAGTGATACACATATTATTATTCATGTCGGTCTTTTTTTTATGTTGTACTAATTTCGTTTACTGTTTGTCATGGCAGGTGTTGAAAGATGGTGGGCGCTGGTCGGGAGCGCGCCAAGGCTCCTTCTTCCTCGGCGCGTGGTCTGAGGTCTTCGATTCCAGACGTACCTCTTCGCCGAGCGTTGCTGGACAGTATGTCCACACCGCCGGGCCCTTCTTCGTCCACCGCGGTGCCCAGCAGGGGACGAGGTAGGAAGAGAGGAGGTGGGGCACGTGGTCGCGGGAGAGGAGGTAGGGTGACTGCTAGGGCGCCTTCCTCGCCGCCACCCCCAGCTGTTTCACCCGAGCACGTGACTGCTAGGGTGGACTCGTCCGAGGAGGAGGCTACACGGACTCCGGTCCACGAGCCTCCGGTCCACGGGTCTTGGGCCGACGAGCCTCGGGTCGACTGGCCTTCGGCCCACGAGAGTTCGGCCCACGAGACCCCGGAGGAGCACACGTCCGGATGGGGTACCTGGCCGGATCAGCCCGAGGAGCCGAGTGGCCATGCTGATGATGGCGGGGAGCCGACTGATCTTGAGGAGGAGGGTGGCACCGTCTACCAGCGTGGTGCTACACGGCTCCCGTCCGTGCCGGCGACCCGCGAGCAGAGGTGGTTGATCTTCCCTGATGGGGAGAGGTACGTAAGTGCATTTAAAATTTTTGTACCTTCTGCATTCACGTTTCTTCAAATAACTAATGCGTTGGCCTTGTCATGCTGCAGGGGTTGGGACCACCATCATAGTGTCCGCCGGCCCAACTCCGTCCTTGGAGTTCTTTGCCGGCAAAACTTCCCGGGGTTTGTCACGTTGCCTGGTGAGGGTCGGCTTCCAGAGCTTGGGTTGAGCTGGGAGCACTACGTGGCTGCCCCGGCCCCGCCGGATGTCATTATCGACGGTGTCGTGTGCGACACGAGGGCAGACATGGTGATCAGGATGTTCTGGGTAATTTCTCCTTTACACATTTCAAAATCTTCAACTAGCTAGTTATTAATTGTACTAATCAATATTGTCTCATTTGATTGCAGACATTCTACAGGTGTGAGGAGGGATACGAGGAGGACTGCGCAAATGTTATCGAGAACGTCTGCAAGCGCCTACTCCAGAACTTACGGCACGAGGCTCGGGTGCAGGCTGTTCGAGACTACTACGCCTTGCGTGGTATCAAGAAGACCAAGCCGGCGTGCCGCGATAAGTTCCTGAGTAAGGAGCAGTACATGAAGGTAATTCTTAAGGCCTTCTACTTAAGTTCCTTCATTTAGTAATTCTTAGCCGTAGCGCTCAAGTTTCTATTTTGCTAACTTAGGCGCCTCCGAGATGGTGTGTGGATCGGATGGATTGTTGGGAGGTGTTGGTCGATGAGTGGTGCTCACAAGAATGGCTAGCCCTCCACAACCAGGCCAAGGACAAACGTGCCCAAATGGAAGGTGTGCCACACCATCAAGGCAGCTCCAACTTATATCAGTTCGGGCGCAACTGGGTATGTGGTTTGCTTCATGATTCATGCAATTCATTCATCATGCTAGCTTGAGCCCTTTAATTACTAACTTTCATTGCTTCTCTCTTTCAGGCACGCCACAATAAGGCGGATAAGGTGCCAGAGGTGTACGACCTGTATGCCATGGCCCACACTGGCTCTTACAAGAAAGTCAAGGCTTTCTCTCAGTCTGACCTCGATGATGCAAACAACTTCACCAACATCTCCTCCCACAACAAGCTCGTGAGATATAGAGATGAGGGGAAGGCGAGGAAAGGGGAGGACTTTAACCCGAGCCAGGGTCCCATTGATCCAGAGCTGGTGATGATATCTGGTGGCGGGAGGTCCCATGGCTCCATAGCCATTGGAGATGGACTTATCCGTTGTCCTAGCACTCTACCGGAGATCAAGGCGCGCTAGTCGAGCTCCGCTCCTGAGATAAGGCCTCGTGAACGGCCAGTGCAACTCGCCATCAAGGTTAGTGATACGTACTCAGTTATCTGTCTCCATTACATTGTGTGCGCTTCCATCAATGATTACAAATGGTCATGTGAGTGGTGTTGCAGGCTGCTATACAGACTGAGAGAGATAGAACGGAGAAACTTCTGGCAGAGGCGGCGGAGAGGCAGCGGGAGATGGAGGAGAGGACGAGAAAGATGATGGAGGAGGAGAGGGCACGGAATGACATGCAGGCAAGGGCCATGTACGAGCTCCTTGTGGTAAGTTTCTTCTGCAGATTACTTGCTAGTCTTAACATTTGAGTCTCATTACTAACTAGTATGACTCTATTCTGAAAACCAAATGTGCAGTCTGTGTGCGAGAAGTCCGGTCAGCCCGCTCCGCCGATGCCAGTGATTGCTCCTGGGAGCACGGTGAGTTTAGTTTGAATGGACATTAGTTGGTAGTCTCAACATTTGAGTGTCGTAATGCTAACGAGACATTGAAAATGATCTTTGTTGCAGCTTAACTCCAGAAACGCATCGCACGATCCTTCTCCAGGTAGCGGCACTAGCCACCCCGGTCCTACACCTCCCTGATCACGGTAAGTTTCTCTAGTGTTTTGCTTAACAAATGCATAAAGACCTAGACTTAGCTTTATTTCCTCCAATATGCTTACCATAATGACCTAGAGTTAGCTTATTTTCCTCCAAAATGACCCATTTTACCTAGGTTAGCTTATAAATGATGCAGTTCATCCAAGTTAGCTCAAAAATGACCCATTTCACCTAGATTAGCTCCTAAATGATCCATTTTACCTACGTTAGCTTTAAAATGGCCCATTTCACCTACGTTAACTCCAAAATGACCCATCTTACCTAGGTTATCTCATAAACGATCCATTTCAACAAAGTTAGCTCATAAACGATCCATTTCAACTAAGTTAGCTCAAAAACGATCCTTTTGACCTAAGTGAGCTAAAAAACGACCCATTTCACCTTAGTTACCTCAAAAACGATCCATTTCAACTAAGTTAGCTAAAAAACGATCCATTTCTAACTTTCTTATTTTGCCATTTTGCAGATTTCATTATGTGCTGGATGGAGTGCTTGTTCTACTCTTCTTCTTCTTGTCTTCTCATTCTTGTCTTCTCATTCTAGTCACCTTAGCTATGGAGTGCTACTTTATGTATGGATGGAACTTCTTTATGTATGAAATGATGGATGGAACTTGTTTATGTATGAAATGATGGATGGACCTTGTTTGTGTATGAAATGATGTATGAACTTGTTTATGTGATGAATGCCTGTGAAATATATCTATATGTCATATATATTTTCTGTGCAAATTGTGGGATTTAACAAAAAACAGAAAAAACAGACAATATGCAGGCTCTTTGCCGTCTGCCACCGACGGCAAAGAGCTCTTTGCCGTCCGCCGCAGACGGCAAAGAAGCCACGTGGCAGCCAACTGTGCTTCCTGGGAGCTGACCCATTTGGTCAGTTTGCCTACAGTGGCAGACGGCAAAGACTTTGCCGTCCGTGGCGGACGGCAAAGAACCTGCAGTTTGCCTACAGTGGCAGACGGCAAAGAACCTGGCATCTAGTGACGTGTAGATGACATCATAAGGCGGACGGCAAAGACCAAAGGCTCTTTGCCGTCTGCGGCGGACGGCAAAGGTCTGCCGTTAGCCACTTAACGGACTGACAGCGCAAATATTGCCGTCCGCCCTCTTTGCCGTCCGCCGTGGACGGCAAAGAGCCTTTGCCGTCCGCCGCCAGGAAGCAGACGGCAAAGAAGCTGTTTACCGTAGCCTTCTTTGCCGGAGCCTTTTGCCGTCCGCGGCTGACGGCAAAGGTCTTTGCCGTCCGCCTTTCGAGCCTTTGCCGTCCGCCATGGCAGACGGCAAAGTAGCTGTTTCCTGTAGTGTGCGGGCTTTCCTCTGCATTTGGAACAAGTCAATATAGATCTAATAGTATGGTACAGCGAAAAGAGTGAAACAGCAGCTAATTACAAGAGCCTCGTAGTGTGCAATATAGCTACGAGATCCTGTCGTCTGTTGGAATTTCACTTTCGTACGGTTGGCCTTATTCTTTGAACAGTTCACCTACAAGAAGATAGATTTGTGTGGCACATGCGTAAATAGGACTTCAACATGTGATTTGATCACATATATATATAATGTACCTGATACTTCGGATCGGACCAGTGTTTAACGAGGCCTCTCCAGTCTTCATCAGATATATTTTCTACTGGAGATGTTTGGGCAAGTTCACTGTTAGCCTTGCTTTCAAAGTGAGTTTTCCTCAAGTTATACCGATACTGTCGCAGAGCAGACTTGAAAACATGGGTGCAAGCTTGTCTGGTTGCATCATCTTGGCTATCCAACTTGAACCTCATCTGTTGAAAATTATGGGAGTCTCATTATCAGCAACCTAGAAAGTATTGGACAGAGCAAGACGATATTACTAGTTTCCATACATAACCATACTTACAGATAAATGGTCGAGGAAGGTGTTGAACTGGGTTTTGTCTTTGTCATTCCTGTACTGAATCCATGTTGGGAGGATACGTACATGACACCTAACAGCAACCGCTGCCTCTGATACTAACTTGGCTGACTCTGTAGCATCACGTGGCCTTTTTAAACCTGTCTCAAAACGAATCTCCATTCTTCCTCCACTAGATTTATTTAACCTATCAAGCATTATCCCTGATGTTTGTTTCCTCTTGCGCCTAGGTGCTAGTCCAACAACAAACATAGGAAGTGTTAGTGTACATCAAACTGTGAGACTACATATAAAGAAGCATGCAACTGTAACTTGACTCCAGCAACTACGTTCTTTATATTGAAGCTCACAAAGTTCATCTGATCTTGCCAACTCATCTTGTGTCAAGAGTGCTTCGGAAGTAGTGTCGGATGGCAAGGGAGCTTGGGAATGTGCTGCTAGCTGAGTTGACCAACGAGTAAACCGTGCAGCTGGTGGTACTGTGGAAGGTGTTGCAACAACTAGGGTTGTCTCTGCTTGTTTGGTGGCAGCTATTTGTTTCTGTTTGGCTTGTTCTGCAGCTCGTTTAGCACGGGATGCCCTGTCGGTACAATTTTTCGCTGGACTTCGACCTTCTATTGCACCATCAGTACCACCAGAATCTGCAGGATTCTTCCGCTTCCCTTTCCCTGTCGTTTTGTCTTGCTTCCTCTTTCTTTGTGCCATGTTAAGTCAAGCCGACAAGAAAAACGAATAACAATTTAGTTCTTCAGAACAAATTGATGCGTGATACAGACGAACTGAACTTTGATGTTAGACAACCACATGATAGGAGGATGTAATATGTAAGAAAAACAGGACGGCATGAGATAACCAGAACTATGATGTGTAAACTAAGCAGAAGACATTTCACTAAATTAGAAGCAATGCAATGGAAGGTAGACACCATATGAAAGATGCTACAAATATCGCTCTGCCAAGTTAACAGTGTCTCATCATCCGTTTAAAGTAATGTGAAGCAGTACAAGAAATAAATCATATGCAAGATGCAAACAACATCACACTATCAAGTTGAAGGTCTCTCGTCATTAGTGCCATTGCATATTCACAGCATTGCATATTCACAGCTTATGATGTGTAAACTAAGGAGAAGGCATTTCAACAAATTAGAAGCAATGAAAGCTAGACACCATATGAAAGATGCAACGAATATCACTCTACCAAGTTAAAACTGTCTCGTCATAAGTGCCATTTCAACAAATTAGTAGTACAAGCTAGAAAAGAATGCGAGATGTAACCTATATCACACTCCGAAGTCAAACATGTCTTATGATAAGTGATTGTTGCAGGTTACACAACAGTAGTAATTTGATGTAAGAACATGGTGTGATAGACAGATATTGTATGTTCTAGAAACATGAACACGTGTCTTATTCAAGTATAATGTGTAAAGTAAGCAGATGGAATTCAACAAAATTAGAAGCAATACAATGTAGACATCACACATAACATGCAACCACATATAACAGTGCCAAGTTAGAGGGAGCACCGGTGATGGTGCACTAGGGGAGACGTGCTCATCATAAACACAACTACGTCGAGTGTCTATGCATGTGTTGTCTTGGAAATCATCTTGGGGGGATGGAGGAGTAGAAACTGTAGAGGCCCTCCGTTTGGAAGGAGCACCTTTATCCGCTGCCTTGCTAACTTCCTTCCGCTTTATTGATTTTGAATTGTCAAGTAAAACCGACAAGAAAAAGCAATAAAATTCTCTCTTCAGAACTCATTCATGCATGATACTGACAATCACTACTTTGATGTAAGGCAAACACATGATGCCGGGATGGAATATGTACGAAAAACAGGACGACATGGCATGTTCACAACTATTTGTGTAAACTAAGCAGAAACCATTCCAACAAATAAGAAGCAATGCAAGCTAGACACCACATGAAAGATGCAACCAATATGACTCTGCCAAGTTAAAAGCGTCCCATCATAAATGGAATTTCAACAAATTAGAAGCAGCGCATGCTATAAATCATATGAAAGATGCAACTAATATCGCACTGCATATACTAAAGGCGTCTCGTCATATTGATTGATGCGGGATACAAAAAAAACGATAGTTTTATGTAAGGACATGCTTAATAGACAGATGTACTATGTACTAAATACAGGAAGGCATGTCACATTAACAGGTATAATGTATAAGCTAAGCAGAATAGCACATGCAGTTTAACCAGATTGGAAGAATTACAATCTAGACACCATATGCAACATGCAACCACATATCACGCTGCCAAGTTAGAGCAAGCACGTGCAATGCTAGTGTAGGGGAAATGCGGTAATCAACTACAGAGCTACGTTCACTATCTTCATCTAGCCTTGCTGTTTCTTGAGAATCATGTCGGGAGGCTGACGCTGCATTCTTTAAATGAGGAGTAATCCACTTGCCTGACTGCCTCATCATAAGTGATTGATGAGGGATACACAAGAACATTAGTTTGATGTAAGAACATGGTTAATACACAGATGTACTAGTATGTACCAAAAACAAAAAGGCATGTCATATTCAAAGGTATAATATGTAAGTTAAGCAGATGCAATTTAACCAAATTGGAAGCAATACAAGCTAGACATCCGGCTGGAGTGGTGAGCATGATCATCTAGGATCTGAGAGCCTGGTGGGAGGCGGGCTGCTTCGCCACCATCGCGGCTTTTTAGTTGGCTTCCAGGTGATGCCTCTCTTTGCTGGGCTTGTCACTGGCTCGGCAGTGCCCTGACTAGCTATTTGTCTTCTGGTGCTCACGGGATGGTGGTTCATGTAAAAAATATCTTTCCTTATCTTAATAAAGACCGACTTTGGCCTTTCGAATACAAGCTAGACACCATATGGAACATGCAACCACATATGATACCGCGTAGTTAAAGCAAGCACCTGGGATGGTGGTTCATTGCGAGCGAGGTCATCAACTCCAGAGCTCCGTTTACCGTCTCCATCTGCTGACACTGCACCTATTATAAGGTTGAAACGTGTCTGTCCTATCCGTGTATGACACTGGAGCGACTTCTCTCTTTTCTTTTTTGCTTCTCTCATAGCAGCAGAGTCTGAAATACCCTTGCATAAAAACACAATAGTGAGAGTATGGGTGAAGTGCGTGCAGAACTAGTGCACTGTAAAAGTAGCAGATAGCAGGTGGCTGAAAAATAAATGACAGGATACATATGATAGCTCTACAACATTGCATGGCAAACAAAATTAGATTCTACTCCGCATGATTTTGTAATATATGAGCACAGGAAATGCAGGTACTCCTCCAGCACACCACCACATGTGGTCATACCAAGATAACAGTCGACTGAAAATAAATAGGTCAGTCGATTTTTTTAATGAACCGTCCGATCTATAAGGAACGGGCAGATGGCTTTCGTCTACCTCCCGCCAGTCACTGTTGACGATCTTTCTCAGACCGCCAGCGACCACCGGCCCAGACCCCTGCCTCCGCCGCCCCCGCCCTCCCCTCGACCTCACACCACCGCCGTGCTTTGCAGCGCCCCCAGGCCATCCCTTTAATCTCGGCCGACCTCCAGATCGGGCGCCAGTAGCTCTAGGCCCCACACGCCCCTAAGATAAACACCGAGGCGCTGCTTCCCCGGCGTAATAGGCGGACTAGCGCCTGTTACGCCGGGGAATGCTTCCGTTAATTGGGAATCAACAGACCAGGAATTGAAATTCAGGGGGGCGACAGACCTTTAGCTAAGGTGAAATAGTATATGAGGAGAAACCTTATGCATCGCGAGTTACTAGGAACATCTAGTATCAAGAAGAAGCGGTCAACTAGTGTCTTCTCTGGGATGAATACCGTGCAAGCAGACACGTAAGATTTGCACGAATAAGGGAAGAGGAGTACCATTTTTGGTTGCCGGTGTGGTCGCCTCCACATGTCGCGCTGATCTTCTTTTTGCCGGGGAAACCGATGTTCTGGAGGGTGCAGGCTTGGACGAACCCATGGCCAAATTGTTGACTGTGTTTCCGTGGCCGTATGTCGGCGGAGGGGAAGCAGATCCGAGGCGGCGAAGGACGGCGTAGCAGGAACAACTCCGGTGCGGTGGAGGGTGGCGAAGTTGGAGCGGCAGCGGTGAGGCGCAGGACGACGTGGATGAACTGGCTCAGGTACGGACGGCTCGGCCTCGGCTTCAACTACTAGCCATGGAGGGTGTTGCGGTTGAGGTTGCAGTGGACGACGACGTCGGGGTATCGGCTCCGGCGTGATGGTGGAGGCGGTGGTTGATGGGTGGAATGGGGTGGCGGACGGAGGACGCCGGGGTTTCGCGGCTGGCGGAGAGGTAGTTTTTGTGCCCACGGAGTACGAATGGGGAATCGGACAGGTGGGTGGGGGGAGGGGGAGAACCATGTTTCGGTCTGGGACGCGCTTGTTTTTGGCTTTTCTGAATAGAAGATGGGACGCGCTTGTTTGAAATTTGGGGAAAGTACAAACTTTGCCCCCCTCTTAAATTTCTGACCTACTGCGGGTCGGGGGTAGGATGGTAATCCCAGGTGTCCCAAATAGTGGGCGGGAGCGATTTCGGCCGCGCGCATGTGTGCTTGGGCGGCCATTGTGTATGAATGTTTTTCGGAGGCGGTTGTGTGGCGTCTAGATGAAGCTACAAACCTACCCCGGTTTAGACCTTTGGACGTCGGGCCGGTACGTTTCACGGGTCGGAGTTATTAGAAAAGTAATTTCCTTGTACTACCAAACATTGGTCTCACGCGGTTTCGGGCGAGTAGAGGCTCTTTTGGCGCTTCATTCGAAATTTTGAAACACAAGCATTCACGTTTAGAGTAATCTTGAACTTTGAGGATTGACCTAAATAGACAACGTTAAATTTGACCTTATATGTTTGAAAAACTCATTAAATTATCCGCTTCTTTTTGAAATTTTGACACTTGAAAATCCTATAACTACGATTATTTTGGAATGGAGGAGCTAAATTTGAATCTATTTTGTACATGACTACATATGCTATTATGTACAAAATCAGAGCAAAGATTGGTGCCCCCATAATTTAGGTATGATTTACAAATGCCATGATATCGAATTCAAATAATTGAATGGACTTCATGTTGAATTCGATTTTTTTAAACCACCTTAAGTGGAATTCAAATGTATGCTAGTTCATAGGTAGCTATTTATAATGTTCATCGTGTAACTTTCGTATGTATAATGTGCTTTACACACACAACATGAACTATACTCACGTTTATATTCGATTGCTAAAGCGATGCATTGTTTGGAGTTCAAAATACTAACTATGTGGATCAATTGTGTCGAATAATAACATAGACATGCTCAAATTCGATAGAATCTAGATGTCTGATGGATCAATGACCGTTCCTTACACGAATTGCAAATATCATGATCCCATCCTAATATTTGGATACAATTTATATCTTTAATCAATGTGTACAGCAGTCTTGTATGTGTAGTTTCACTCTCCATCGGTGGTCTCTCACACATGCTCACACACTCTCTCCCAAGGTGTCTTTCTCGCACACATGCTCTCGATATAACCCTCCCTCCCTCTCGTAACCATTTATGACTGTTTTCACTAACCTTTATCACATGCACTCTTCCTCTCGGAAGCATACACACGCACAATCCCCATAGACCCTTTCTATATACATAGACCTGCCTACGTGTCTCCTGTACGCACATTATCTTTAGGCCTGTCTCTCACACATTGTCTCACACCTCTCTTCCTAATCGACGAGTATGATTCTAGCAGAGCATTCTGTACGATGCCCCTTAAAGTTAGGTTGGATGAATAGTAATATCAGAGATAAAGGGGTTACCTTAATTAGCCCGAGAACCTAGGGTTACAAATCCTAGCCAGCTTTGTCAGTGGACATAGAGTCCTTCACAATTATGCTATCTTTGTCTTGTACGACTAGTCATCCATGGGTCTCCCTAAATGCGTCACGGGCCGACCAATGTGGCGCAGGACGGAACCGAATGAAGGGCCTCACCTCGACCCACCGGACCTCACACGGTGACACACCCTCTGCCCCCACGTCTCGTTATCTTCTCACACCCACACATACCAACACAGACACCACACACAAAAAAACATTCTCCTGGTGCCTCTATCCACTCCCCCCTTGCATATACACACTTAAGGGAATCTCTCGCCGTGACGTCATATTCGTCTATCTCTCTCTACACCACTCTCATTTCTCGTGCTATCTCTCCCACGCCCCCTCCCCCGCCGGCCCCTCTATCCATGCCTCTCTCGAATACGTAATACACACATATACCTCTCTAGGCCCTGCCAAATGCATCAACTACACATTCACACATGTTACATCACGTACCCCATTGATCTAAAAGCCCTCTCTTCATGTTTATTTCGCATACAACATTCCTTTTGAATAAAGTGTGGCCAAAAAATATTTTAGAATTTCTACATATATACAACATTACAAAGTTATATGGAGGAGTATGAACGCTTGCATTGCATGGTGTCCACAATGATATTTATTCCGCACTGTGAATTTGTATATTTTTATACTATATATAAAGTTAGTCATAATAAAGAGAAACGAAGAGCATCTCTCTCTCCATCGCATACCCCCCCTCTACGCCCCTTTCACGTACGCATAGAAACTATCTCCAGGTCCTCTAAAAGTAAGCCCCCAGCACATTCACGCATGTTTCATCTCTCTCTTGCGATATATACAGTGACGATCATTGTATTTGAAGCGAAAGCACGATACGTACATTGGACTTCAGAATCCACTCATTACAGCCACCATTTACGTTTTGTGGTTATTATACAGTCACGGGCTCACCGTACAACTCTGTATTTGCTCAAGACACGACTAGTTGACCAGTTAAACGCTCCACGTGGCACCTCTAGTGTTGCATCACATTATCTCACTACCATCGGGCCCACCTGTCGGCTTGTATCTACTCTACATCTACACTCTTATAAAATACTAGCAAGATGCCCATGCATTGCACAGAACATCAAGATGCATTTGTATGAGTAGTTTATCTTGTGGGAGAAAAGGATGAGCAAGGGAAGGCCTTATTTGCAAGTGTGGAGAGGGGTGTGGGTATCTTTTTGCAAAATTGCCATAGTTTCCTTCCTATCCGTCAGATATAGATCGGACGACCTATATTGCAGGATGGCAGGCACATGATCATCACCGACTATGCTTTTTATAAGAGTAGGGATAAAATATACTCTTATAAAAAACAGAGTTGGTGATGATGGTGTGCCTGCCATCTTGCAATATAGGCCGTCCGATTTATATCTGACGGATAGGAAAGAAAATATGACAATTTTGCAAAAAGGTACCCACACACCTCTCCACATTTGCAAATAAGGCCTTCCCTCGTTCATCCTTTTCTCTCACAAGATAAACTAGTCATACAAATGCATCTTGATGTTACGTGCAACGGATGGGCATCTTGCTAGTAAGAATGAAAACAAACGACAAAAAAATATTGGACGGTGGTTCGAAGTCATGACCGCGGGCACAACGGACAAGGTGGCCTTGTATTGGTATGCTGAGCCGTGTGTTTTAACACACAGGAGCTAGTGTGGTGATTATACACACACGCATGCATGCACACGAGCTACATGCATGCAACACTCACACGAACACATGCACCCACGCACGCACACAACACTGACACGTACACACGCAGCCACACACGCACACAACACTCACACGCACACACACACGCATGCATGCACACACCAGTCCACCACACGACCAACACACACTCTCACGCTCAAGTGCTCCACTTACACGTGCATGCGCACACATCAGGCCCTGACAGACACATACACAACCGGGTGATTCCCGCGCATAGGGTGGAGTCTTGTCGCGCCTACGTAAATTTGTGTTTATCTGACCTTTTCCCTATGCGAACTGACAGGTGGGACCCACAAGGAACGTGGTCAATTTAACTAGTCAACATGGTGCCACACAGACTATTTGGCCGGTCAACAGAGTGCAATCCGATGCTGAACCGTGAGCAAGTGATCGTATAATCACCGCAAAACGTATATAGTGACCGTAATCAGCTTATTCTGAAGTTCGGTGAATGTATTACGCTTTTCTCTCTGTAGGCCCTCCAAAACTACATCTCTACACGTTCTCGCATGTTACATCTAACAACTATGCAATACAACACTACTACTACACTCTAACACAATAAATCATATGTGTTTTTAGTTTTACTAGATATCATATTGTTACTTAATTATTCAGTTTGCATACATTAAAAATGCCTTTGAAATGTATGGCCAGTATCATATACCGCGCGGGAAAAATCCCGCTCTTTCCTGTTTAATCGGGTTTGTATCGATGGATCGTGCGAAACAACAGAACTATAGTACTATATATAGTACAAATGACAGTTCACTGGGCCGTCGTGTCGTGTACTCCTCCGTCGTAAGAGTGGAGCGCTCGCTTTCATAAATCTTCTAGTCCCTTTCGCCGACATGTGGGACATCAAGAAACCAGGTCCATGTGCCATACCGGATACAGTGCAGAGCAGCCAGGGTGAAGCACCCAGTCATGGCGCCGGTGTAGTAATGAGCAATGAGGCGTCAAATCACAAAGCTGCACCTTTCCCGCAGTTAAGTTGGAGGGACGAAGCAACCATCATTTCACTTGTTGCTGAATCCGCTTCTCCCTCATCTTCTTCAAGTTAACCACGTGTTGCTTCTGCCATTGTTCTGCCTCATGTGGGAAGCGGATCGGCTTGGTAAAGCACTGACACGTGGGACCGCATGTTAGCAAACCGCCAGGACAACGTCCTCTAAAAATAAGAAACCTCCCCCGCCATCCGCGCGGCAAAATCACCTCCTTTTTACTAATCTTGATTCTATAATTTTTTAGATCAATATAATTGAGATTTGTATAGATAGCACACAGGAGCAAAACCAAGTGGTACGGTTAAGGGCATCCACAATGTGTAGCCAAATGTGAACCATTGTGGACGGTGTTGCCAAAGCCAAAAGGATGGAACCGAAGCTCCCTGATTGATTGATTGATTGATTGAAGGAATAGAAAAATGCAACGTCTCTCCTCTTTCTCCCGTGCTTGGACCCATGTACAGTATAGAGGACAGAGTCTACTCCCCTGTCCCTTCTATCACAAATCACAAAGCAGTGAGGCGTCAAATAACAAAGCACGGACGAAGCAACCATCATTTCACTCTTCGCTGACTCCACTTCTCCATCGTCTTCTTCGAGAAACCATCTCACCGCACTAAGCTGGACGGACGACGCTATTGTGTACTATGAGTAGTACTAGTACATTTACGCATCCTTTGGTTCAACTGACTTCCTGGATGCAAATAAGGCGATTGTCTCAGCTTACAGGCGGCACTTGCGAACGACTTACCGTGGTCTCCCTCAATGGTGTTCTCCGTCGAACGCACTTCGCCAAACCACAACGTTCGAGATATCGTCGACGTCACCGCAATGGGGAAGGAAGTCAAATATAGTTACTACCTCCATATTTTTTGTACACAAGGCCAGTATATCAAAATTACAATTTGCAAAAGGCCACTAACACTAATCGAGGCAAAATTGATGGGGTTTTCCTCGTACTAGCAACCAAGTACATTAATATCCCCTGCATGCATGCGGAAGTGAGAAGGTTGGTTTGCATGGCGCTGCATTAATCAAGCGATGAGGAGTGAGATGGTTAGCTCTTTGCGCTTTGGAGAAAAAATACGCATTAATTGACACGTGAAATGAGGATTTGTATCGATTAATCCTGTGAAGGAAAACCCCGCCTTTCTTTTTTAACACTAGTACTCCTAGTACGTAGTACTACGTACTTATCCTGTTTGGGTCTAGGCCTTGCATTGCCATACTTCGCCACACATTTTTGCCAAGCTTGCCTAAAGTTTTCAAACTGAAAAGGAGGTACACTTGCGCACGGCTGTCGCAGTCGCACCGCGCCCTCACACGGTCGCTCCTGCACGCCGCGGTCGCACCGCACCCTCACATGCACAGTCGCTCCTGCACGCCGCAAACCCAACCAAGGGAACGCACCCTCACTGACACGTGCTGTCGCATGTGAACAAACCAAACTCAGCCATCGTACCGCTGGCACATAATTTTCGTTCATAGAGTATGCTTATCCAACCACATGTTGGGGAGTATCCGTACGGCCCGTGCGGTGGTCTGTTGGGGAAGAAGAAGAGGTGAGGAAGAAGGGTTAGGAGACGTAAGATATTCATCCAACCGCCTGAAATGGTAGACTGACCCAAGTCAGGCGACTTGCATAACAATATATGTTTTTACACAACAAAAGATCCATAAAAACAACAACATAAAGAAAAACTATCACTGCTCGCGGAATGTGACGGCCTCGTCGTCTTTGGCTGCCAGCGCGAACCAGCCGTAGCTGCCATGTGTGTCTCCACACCGTGGTTGTCCTCGGCCTCCAGCTACTCGTTCACGCGGAGCGTGCGGCGCTCTGCACGGACGAGAGCACCGCCCGATTCAAGTCGAGGACGTCCGGTTCCGCCTGCAGGAGGGCCTCGATGGCAGCGGCATCCACGTGTTCCGCGTCGAGTCGAGCCTCCACCGCCCGGTTCAAGTACAGGACGTCCGGTTCCGCCTGGAGGAGGGCCTCGATGAGAGCGGCATCCGCGCGCTCCGCGTCGAGTTGAGCCTCTCCCGCCCGGTTCAAGTCCAGGACGTCCGGTTCCGCCTGCGGGAGAGCCTCGATGGCAGCGGCATCCGCGCGCTCCACCTCAAGTTGAGCCTCTGCCGCCCGGTTCACATCCACGACATCGGGTTCCGCCTGCAGGAGAGCCTCGATGGCAGCGGCATGCGCGCGCTCCGCGTCGAGTTGAGCCTCTGCCTCCCGGTCCTCCTTTAGTATCGCCAGGTTGAACTGCTGGTCCTCCTGCACCATGGGGGACTCGGACGCCAGCACGAAGTCGATGTCCATTGTCTCATACCCATCGGGGGCCTTCTGCGCCGCGACCTCCGCCATGAACATTGGATCGGCTTCCTCTTCCTCATAGCTTGGCTCCAGAGAACTCGGGGATTGGACCGCCGCAAAGCGAGCTTGGGAACGGAGGTCTCTGGCGCCAACCGCCGCCGCGATTTCTGCACGGCGCTCCGGCGTCAGCATCTTGTAGTACGTGATCTTGCGGCGCACCATGACTTTCCGGCGAACTAGGGGACGCTTGATGCGGGCTAGGGGATCGAAAGGTGGGGGAAGGGGCTGGAGATTAGGTGTGGTTTTAGGGTAGTGGCTGGCATAGGCCGAGCAGTGAAGGTTCTGGTGTGAATAGTGGTTCCGGTGACGACCGGTCAATCGGTTTTGACTGTACATCGCTCTTGTCGCGTTCGCGTTGCAGCCCGGCACGCTGGACTCTCCATGTCGCTCATCGAATGGAACGCGCTTCGTCTTGCGTTTTCGCTCGCTTGTGGGACCGTAGTTGGGAGCAAACCGACGTCCCTCCCCCTCCCCCGCCCGCGTCATTTTATGCGGAGTAAATAAAAACAGAGGGAGTATACTACGGATGAGGATCCCCTGACGTGGCCGAACCCATTGAGTAACTGACATGCGGGGCCTAGCAAGCATGAGGTCCGCCAGTAAGTGACCGAAAGGGAGGGTAAGGCAGGGATACGTATGTGAAAGGAGCTTCCAATGATATAATTTTCACATTATACATCTCATGTACTATTAATCTTGTCAATAGTCAAATGCGGTTTTGAAAACGCATTAGATCATGGTTAATAATATAGCCAGTCGATGGCTATAAGGAACTGCCATGTCATCTATAGCCATCATCTATTATATGCACTCATACAGTAGTGTGGGCTATAAGGTTGGCTATTTCCCGCAAAAATATATAAGGTTGGCTATTGTATTAGTACTTTTTTCCATCTCCTCTCCATCTCTTTCTTCATATTTATTGTACGTATTTAACTAGGAATGCGTATATAGCTAGGCTCTTGCATGAGAGCTCACTCCTCTTACTTTTTCACATCTCTCTCCTCCACATAGGCCCTATATAAATGGAAGGAGGGAGTACAACTATGAGCACTGCATACTCTAGTACAGATGTTGTCAGTACTCCACTGGTACTATTGGATAGGGAGCTTAAAAAAAGTTACTATTGGACTGGCTATACGTGGCAAAATCCTAGTAGGAAGAGCATGCGCGAGAACAAGCACATTCACGTAGTTGAAAACAAATTGGAAACCATCTCGAGTACAAATCTAGGAGTACATATGAATCTAACAATATTGATTGGGCGTTGTTGAATGTTGATACTTTTTTTTATCAAAGTAGAGATACTTTGACTACACATAAAACTTATATGTAAACTAGAAAGGATAGGAGGGAGTATATTGTACGTTCAAAAACGAAACGAACATTGCATACCCTTTATATATGATTTGCGGATGCTATGATCGCCGGTTCAAAATTTTGAATCCGCCTTAGGTATCACACATGCCCCCACTCGTTCTCTCTCGATTTCATCTCGGGGTCCGGAGATCAATTGAAAGAGGACTAGGGTGGGTACAATACGTTCGTTTCGCTTATGAACGTACAATATACTCCCTC
>NC_057811.1:489033594-489128175 GCF_018294505.1 Triticum aestivum
CAGACCAAACCTTTATCTCCTTGCACGACACGCAATTGATCTCTGAACATCAATCGATCTCATCAACATGTGTCGGGGCATGAACCGAATGGGATGTCAAAACTAAGACGCGAAGCGACACGTAGTGGAGGCAAAGTGAAACTTTAGACGAACCGTTTGTTTGTATGCATGTCGGACAAATTACAAATAAACATTGGAAATACAAGCATGGTCTAGGCCCACATGCGAATGATACTCGGCGGAATGTGCAAATGAGGCATGCGGGAGGATGGACTCGACTGGAGGGCGACATGATCGATGGACAAGAGGGTTGGAGAGGAATGAGAAATAAGCAAACGCCACATGATTATACTTGAACGGCTCAAATAAACAATAAGTTGTCTCGCTTGGCCTACATAGTGAAAGGCCTAATGCGCAACGCGGAGCACTAACGCTCGAATATGGCCAGGAAAACAGGGAAACCGACATGTGGGGCACACCTGTCGGGACGACGTAGCGCAAACTAGTCCAATGGAGGAGCTGGCCCACGACCTCCTCGCCACCGGCAACCGTTCATGTGGGTCGTGAGGGCCAACAACGTGGCGCGGCTCCAGCACCGCCTCTGGACACGGCAACCGCGGTGAGCGACACACTCATCATCGCTAGACACGGTCGGTTACAGTGTGCCGAGGGTGGCGTTAATGCTGTGGCACGACCAACAGTATGTTTGGTTTGTGCCCAAGGTTGCTCCATCAAAGCATTGGGTAGCCAAAATTTTGGTTGAGGTTTTGGTTGCCCATGATTTGGCCGACATCGGCAAGAAAAATGAACTAGAGTTGGCTAGAGTTCATTGGCATGCCAAAAAATGGCAACCATCCAAACAAAGACCTATCTTTGGGTCATGACCAAAATTTTGGTAAGGTGCACTTTGGCCACAATCCAAACACACCCCAACACCCGGCTCGTCGAGGATGCACGGGGCGCCGGGACGCGTCCGCGGAGTGGTGTAGCGCGGCCAACTGCATCCTCAGGACCTGAGACCATGCCGGGTCGTCTTGCTTTTTCAATGACATGCGTCGATCGCATGTGAGCAAAGGGCATCTCCAACGTTGCCATGACCGCAGCTGACTACCCTGGCACACCAAAAACCCTCGTCCCGCGCGCCGTCGCGCGGTGCGTTCCCAGCCGGTGCCAGCTGCCCGCATTCATGCCGTCCGTCCGTATGCCGTCGTTAAGAGGCTTGGTGCCCGAGGAACCAACTCTGGCAACTTAATGACGCACCAGGACGCTTGGCCTCACCGGAATGCGCTACTTAAAGGGGCAACGCCCAGCTAACCTCCACACCATAGCGCATCGTCCTCCTACCTGGCACCACATCTGCCATGACCGCAAGCGCGAACGCTCTGTGGGAGAGCTTGTCTTCGGGGATGGAGCTCGAGGTCTCCGCCCTCGCTCAAGTCGCCGCACAAGCGGTGGCCACGCTGGTGGCCGACGACGGGAGCACCGTCAGCCACGCGTCCTACTTGCCGCAGTCCAACGTCCGGCACCGCCGAGGTCGGGGACTCCTCCGAGGATGAGTAGGGCATGGGAGGCGGCAGGGCATGGTGTGCCAACTGGCCGGTCCATCTCCCATGTTCTACTTTTCCTCGCCGGAGACCGCACCTTCACTTCACGGGTCTTGAACCCCGCCCCCGTACATGGAGATCACAGATGGAGGACGTCGGTCGCCGCCGTAGAATAGGTTTAGGATCGGGTTTCTTTTATTTTTCTGTCCTATAAAAGTTCAAAATGTAATGAAAATCTGCCATGTTTGTATTAATCTCGGCCGGTGTATATGAACTTTCACAATAATATAGTATATTGTAGGAGTACTAGCAAGATGCCCGTGCGTTGCACGGAAGATCAAGATCTTGTGGGAGAAAAGGATGAACGAGGGAAGGCCTTATCTACAAATGCACATTCACGCATTTCACATCTTTCTACATCTACGGGAACCTACGAAAGGGTTAACGTAAATTGCCTCTCTCTCTCCTCCCCTGATTTTCATGGTGGTGGGCCCCTCCCTCCCCCCAATCTACAATCAACAGCTCACATGTTTCACATTATGTTAATTACGTAACTGGGACTACGTAGGTGTAGCATTACTCGTCCTAAAAAACCCAACTAAGCCAACCTCCCAGCATATCGCGCGGGAAAAGACCCGGCCGCGCCGTTTTAGTCGGGATTACCGGATTACTAGTAGTAGTATCGATGGATCGCGCGAAGCAACAAGTTTTTTTTATGAGGGGGCGAAGCACCTAGTTTAAAAGGAAAAAAGGTGGTACACTCATAGCACCCCTGTCGCGGTCGCATTGCACCCCACACACGTTCGGTCCTGCACATGGCTCACGCAAACGGAACGCGCTTTGGCTTGCCTCTTCACTGACACATGGGACTGCACTTGGAGAAACCGACCATGCGCCAAACTTCCCCCGCCCACCGCGCGAAAATCCTCCCCCCACCCAAAAATTCCCGCAAATCTTAGATTCAACCGCCCTTCGGCCAACTAGCCAATAATATTCCCCAAACCCCCCTCCCCCCGTCCCCTCCACTCCATTCGCTCTGCCAAAGCCGCCCTCCCCGCCACGCTGATACATCGGCGCCGCGGTTCGTTGAGGGGATGCACGGCGATCCTCTCGCTCCCACAGTACGCTCTTGTAGACTGCCGTCCTCTAGCCGCGCCGCCACCGCTGGCGACGTTCTTGTGGAGGCGCACGGCGGTCAGCGCCGCCATTGCTGGCGATGTTCGTGTGGAGACGCACGGCGGTCAGCTTCTCCCACGGTACGCGCATTCTAGACTAAGGCCCCGTGCATGTCGGTGTAGCACTAAATGTTAGCTGATAGACGCTGTTAATCTCACTGTTTGTCGAAGTAGTTTACAGTCAATATGCTCTGCTTAAGAACCTTCCTTGCCCTGTTCTGCACTCAATCTGCTTAGCTGAGATGGCATGCCAAGGCTGATTAGTTGCTAAAATATCCTGCCATATATTTATTGTGACGTAGATTGCCGTGGTCTAGTAGCCAATCTGTTAGGTGAAATAGCTCTACACCATTTTATACTCGATCTTTGTTGCTGCGATGGCCTTCGATAGTTCGATGGCTGTGTGCTCGGCCTCATTGACTGCTGAAACAGCCTGCCATAATTTAGCACTCAAATCTATTTGCTGAATTAGCTTTACATATATTTCGTTACTTAGATATGCTCATCCAAATAGCTTGCCATAGCTTTAGACATCGACCTAGGTATTTTCTTCTGGACTTCAAAAAAAAGCATATATGTTTTTCCTGTAATATCTAGTAGAAGAACTAATTTGTATGTCTAACAGATGGACATGACTTGGATAGCTTCTGCTCGAAGATTCTCCGCTGTATATGTCGAGGGGGTTGAAAACTTCATGAACTTTATCAGAGCTGAGTACGGTGGTCCGAAGATGTGCTCTGCCCGTGTAGCAGTTGTATGAATTCAGTTACAAGACCCCAGTCAACTGTGCAAAATCATCTACACTTGTATGGGATGTCGGTCACATATACTAGGTGGGTTCATCATGGTGAAGCTGGGAACGTCAATGTTATTGACTACGTGGAAGCAGCAGATCACCATCTTGATCTGCCTGATGCTCAGTTGGAAGAGGAGGAGGAGGAGGTGGTGGCGGAGCCAGTGAGTTTGACCAACATTGAAACAATGCTATGAAATGCTCGTGCATTTCGTGAACTTTCACCTGCAGAAGAAAAATGGTGGGCCCACATGTTGGAACAATGCAACGTGGCTGTCACCCCAGGAAATAAGCTGTCAGTATTCTCAGCTATGGTCACCTTTCTTCAGGTGAAGACATCTGAGCGGATGACCAACAAATCATTCGATGCGATGTTGGCTGCTTTCCGCAAAGCTTTCCCAGATGCGTCTGAGCTGCCACACACCTACAGTAAAATGAAGAATTTCCTTCGTGTAGTTGGAATTGGATATGATATGATCCATGTTTGTAAGAATAATTGTGTTCTGTTCCGGAAGGATTATGCCAACTTAAGTGAATGCCCGAAATGCAAATCATCAAGATGGAAAGATGGCGATGCTGTGAAGAGGATTCCTCATAATGTTCTGAGACATTTTCCAATTACACCAAGATTGCAGTGGTTGTTTCATGATGCTGAAACAAGAGAGGATGTACTGTGGCATTCTAGGAAGCAGGAGTACAGAGATCAGAATGTAATGAGCCATCCATCACATGGTAGTGAGTGGAAAAGCTTCAATCAGAAACACGAAAAGTTTGCTGCGGACCCGAGAAACATTAGACTTGGCTTAGCTTCAGATGGATTTAACCCATTTGGCCACCAGAGCGCCACATATAGCATGTGGCCAGTGCTTGTTATCCCTTACAACATGCCTCCAAATGTCTGCACCAAAGAATCAAACTACATGATGGCCTTGGTCATCCCATGTCCAAAAAGTCCTGGAAAGGATTTTGATTTGTTCATGGAGCCTCTTGTGGAGGAACTTCAAAAGCTATGGAGGGGTGTTCTCACTCAAGACCTATATAGCAGCCCACCAGCTGATTTCTTTCTGTGTGTTGTTATAATTTGGTGCATCCATGATTACCCGGCTTTGGGCATTATGTCAGGGCGAACAACACATGGTTACAATGCATGTGTTCGCTGTGACAGGAATCCGCTGTCATACGCAATACTTAGCAAGATCTATTACATTGGACACCGCCGTTTCCTTGCCAAGGACAAGCCGCATCCTAGAAAATACCGAAGACATGTGTTCAATGCAAAGCATGAAAACCGTGATGCGCCAAAGAGGCTCGCCGCCGATGAGTTGCAAGTGGAATTAGAGAAGGTCAGGCATATTACACCAGGAAACCATCCTAATAATGGTGGCGGGAAAAGGAAGCGTGGCAGGGCAGAAGAGAGATTATTGTTTACCCATAGGTCCACTTGGTGGGACTTGGAGTATTGGAAAGATTTGGATCTGCGGCATAATCTTGATGTGATGCACATCGAGAAAAATATATGTGACAGCATTATCGGCACACTTTTAATATTGAAGGCAAGACGAAAGATACCTTAAAATCTAGGATTGATTTGACACACCTGGGTATCAGACAGGATTTGCAGGTGCAAGATGAAGGTAAACCACGGGATATGGCACCAGCTGTGTACGTCTTGGACAAGGTAAAAGAAAAGAATTCTGCGAGGTCCTGTCACGTGTGAGATTCCCACATGGATTTGCTTCCAACCCTGAAAGGAGAGTCAGTGCAGATGGAAACAAGGTACAAGGGTTGAAAACTCATGACTGCCACGTCCTACTTCAAAGGGTTTTACCTGTTATCCTTAGCGGATTGGGCCGCCCTGACTTATATAGAGCAGTTGCAGAGTTGGGACAATTCTTCAGGGAACTCTGCAGTAGAAATATCAGGATAGATGCTTTGGAGCGTCTTAGAGACAAGATACCAACTATCCTATGCGACCTTGAGAAGATATATCCTCCAGCCTTCTTTGATGTGATGGTACATTTGGCTGTTCATCTACCTGATGAGGCACTACTTAGAGGTCCAGTACAGTATGGCTGGATGTGCCCTATTGAAAGGCAGCTAGGCACTTTCAAGGGCTATGTTAGGAACAGAGCTAGACCTGAGGGTTCCATTGCAGAGGCCTACATTGCTACAGAAGCGTTGGCATTCTGCTCAAAATACATTGAAACAGCTGATCAGCTTAGCAAAGAGGTGGATGAAGACAATCACGGGCTCAATGTTTTCGATTATTCGGTTCGAGTTACAGGAAAGAGTCGACAAGAGGACAAACCGAAAGATTTGGACAAAATGGTTTGGTATGTGTTGAATAACTGTCCTGAGATACTACCTTATATCAAGTAAGTGCTAAGTACTGCAGCTTATACATCGTAATCTACTAAACTTGCAGCACATTCTTATATATTTAGATGTTTGATGCGATCACTATGTTGTGCAGCATCTACAAAAAGGAGTTACTGCCGCTAAATCCAAGAAACATTGTCAAACTGGTTATGGCAGGATTTGCGAAATGGTTCAAGAGCCATGTAAGCTTTTGAATTGCACTGTCGGTTTTTTTAATATATTGAGTACATAAGATGATCAGCTTGTCTATTTTCTAACCATAGGTTAAGAAGATGCGGGAGGATGGTCAGGCAGTTGATGATGCCCTTTACTCACAAGCAATGGGTCCTGATACTCGGGTAAGACATTATGAATCTTGCGTTGTTGGAGATGTGCGCTACAACACCCTTGCACGAGACGAAGGCAGGAAGACACAAAACAGTGCCATCATGAGCACGGATACGTATGACAAAGAGACAACTGAAATGTATGCTAACATAGCAGACATTGTTCAGTTGCAGTATATCTCCAGTTTCGAGGATCATCGGTGTGTGGTTCTGTTGTGCTGTCGTTGGTATAACCTATTTTCCAGGATCGCAAAACCCAGAGCTGATGATTATTTCAAATCCATCAATGTCAAGGTGGCGTACCAGACCAACGAGCCTTTTATTTTGGCAAATCAGGCAACACAGATATTTTTCTTGGAAGACACATTTGCACGTAGCGATGACTGGAGAGTATTGCGAAGGTTTGAGCAAAGGAATTCGTTTAATGAAGTTGCACAACACTATGATGCTTACACTGCTCCTGATGTACAAGATAACACAGATGTTCCTAATATCTTTGAGAACCATCACGTCAATGATGCCGGTGAAAAGATTGCCTGTCGTGCTGTGGACATACAAGAGTTGATCAAGAAGAAGCCAACGTTCGAGGACGTTGAGGACGAAGAAGAATATGACACCATGGGGAATTACAATTCAGACTGATACACATGGTGAAGATGTTGACGCTGCTGCTGCGGATGATGATTACATTGCTTTTGTCGTATTTGCTTGTCAGAAGATGTTTTTTTATCTACTATGTGAAATTGTGTTTGCTATGACAACTGAAACCTGATGAACATGTTGTTTAGTATTTTCCTGTGAGAACATCACTTGTTATGTATGCTGATTTGTGTTTGGTGATTGTATGACGACTAAAACATGATGACATTGTTGTTTAGTTGTACTCATATTTGGCTGTGAAACTTGAATTTGATGACATAGTTTGCTGTTGGACTGCAATTTGCTCGACGTCTTTGAATGAGAACAGAGCTGACCCGATAGGGCCTCTGCTAACTTATTTATTTAATACCAAAAGGGCCTCTGCTATTTATTTATTTATGAGCAAAAGGGGATACCCCCTGATTTCCGTGAATAGAAATCATTAGATGTTCACAACACTACGCCCAGCCTGCTACACAGGTTTCATTCATTACTAGTTTCAGCAAAGTGCTCATGTCATAGCCACTGAATACATCACGAGTGCTACATACACTGCAAATAAAGAGACAATCATCCTACAGAGCACATCGATTTTGCCTATTATCTTCACAAGCTCTTTCACCTCCTCATTGCTGTCAAGGCCGTTCAACAGCTTTGCTCGGCCATGATCAGAGGAACTGCATCTTTAACCTTCTGCTCTACATCTTCCTCTTCTGTCGTTCCTTCAGTTACTTGTCCAACACCCCAACCTGCTGGTATTGGGATTCCTCGGCTAACCAAATAATCAGCGTAGTTGCACTCCCCCACATCAGCAACTTTCCAGAAATACAAATCACACGAATCTTCCCTTTTCTGCAGGAATCAAATTGGAAGATCATCAACCAAACTATTAAAAAAATCAGCATCTGAAAGCAGCAGAACAACACTTAAACATATTATTACCCCATGATTCGGGCATTTGTAGAAGACTCGGCCAGAGTTGAGGATTGTGGTTGAGACGCGACGGATGACTCTGCGTGATTTGCAGCAGTGGCACCACACCAACGGCAGCGGGTTGCGATGAGCAACCGGCTACGGTGCGCGTGCCGGCGGGGGTGTGATGAGACCCACAGGCGATGGTACGGGTGGCGACTTGGCGCATATTTGGTTGTTGCCTGCTGAAGAGCAGGTGGAGGAGCAGCCAGCAGACATGGTTGCTACGGCCAGAGCTTCTGATGCTAGGCGGAGTAAGTAGAGAAGAGGATAAGCGAACGTTGGATATGTCAATTTCATTACTTGTAGAGTAGCATAGCACCATATATAGTCATAGTCTAGGTTTGGATTTGAACCAGCTACAGGAGCACGTCTCTCTTTTTTCTAAAACTCAACAACGTCTCTTTACTGGTACACTAGCTTGTTCTGTATGCCTTCTCAAGTCTTTGATTCCTCCACCTGACATCTGGGACCCACCGGAAGGGCCTCTGTATTTCACGAAAAAAAACGTGCCCCCTGCTGACAGGTCGGACCCACCAGCTATCTTCACACGCAAGGAAGTGCCTCCTTATTACGCACAAAAAAATGAATACTCCCCCTGCCAGCTAGAACCCAACATAGTGGGAGGCTTACTTGTGGGCCTACCAAGTTGACGGGGACGGAGGGCTTTGTCAACTTAGTCAATATGAAGGATTCTAGCTCCAGTTACCGTACGATGTTCATCCAACGGCAGTAGTGCTTCTTCAACCTCTGGTCTTCTTGCTCCAGCCGCCCAAACCAGCGCCGGTCGTGCCACGTGCTCCTGCCTCCCGTGGCCGGCTGTGATGCCATGGAGGCCTCACCGCCCCCTACTACTCCCACCGCTGGCCAGGGCATCACTCTACTCAACCACACCCCCTGTTATTCTGCGGCGACGGCAGCCTCACACCGCAGCCGTACCAGTGAACCCTCGTACTCCCCTCCGCGTGGGCATCCACTACCGCGTCTTCCCCGGCTCCGCGTCGTCCCCTTCCTAGGCCTCACCGTCGTCCACCACCTTGGTGCTCTCGGCGCGGTGTGGTCAATGTGGTCAACGACCGACTTCCATCGAAAGAGTACTGTACGTGGAGAGGCTGACAGCTGGGTCCACGGCCGCAGCCCAGTTTTTTTGTGATTTGCCAAGTAAGTCGCTTTGTCAGGCCTGTTGGGCTGCAAATCTTTCAAGACGAGGAGAGCTTCATTCGGCTGGCCGAGAAAATGCCTTATCAGTAATGAGAAATGGGTTGTACATTTTTAAAACACATCAAACCGGCAATTAGTTTCAAATTTCTTTTTTTTTCATTTCGAGATTTTAAATTGCATTGATTTTTATGTGTGGACAATTTGTTGGATTTTATATTGATATACATTTATTTTTAAAATCAGTTTGAATGTGACTCGAAATTTCGGGATTAAAAACAGTTCGGTCCACACCGAAATATGCAAAATTTCATATAATTTTTAACCGTGGCCACAATATGGGCTGTAATGCTAACAAAAAGAATATGGGCTCCAAAAAAACCTTAAGAATTAGCAAATGGGCTGTAAATTATTAGAAATAATGGCAGATGGGATGTATGATGTTTTCCACAGGTTTGAGGCTTTCCCAAAAAAAGGTTGACGCACAAGCAGTGACTGTTGGATGTCCATCCAACGACCGTCGTGCTTCTTCAATCTCTACTCTTCTTCCTCCAGCCGCTCAAACAAGCGCCGGTGGGACTGCCTGCTCTCTCCTCCCCGCGGCCGGCTGTGCTGCCGCGCAGGCCTCACCGCCCCACCGTACTCCCATCGCTGGCCTAGCCATCCCTCTACTCACCCACACCTGTTGTTATTTTCCGGCGACGGCAGATGAACCAGTAAACCCTCGTACAGTCGTACTCCCCTCCGCGTGGGAAACAACTTCCGAGTCTTCCCCGCCTCCTTGTCATTCCCTTCCTAGGCCTCGTCGTCGTCCACCACCCTGGTGCTCTCGGCGCGGCCTGGTCAACGTGGTCAACAACCGACATGCATCTGAAGTGGACTGTACGTGGAGAGGCTGACAGCTGGGTCCACGGCCGCACGCAAGGAAATGCCTCCTTACTACGCGCAAAATAATGATTCCTCCACCTGACATCTTGGACCCACCGAAAGGGCCTCTTTATTGCGCGAAAAAACGTTACCGTCGCTGACAGCCTGGACCCACCAGCTATATCTTCGCACGCAAGGAAGTGCGTCCGGGCAAAAAAAATGATTCGCCCCCTGGCTGCTGGGACCCACCAGCTACATCTTCGCACGCAAGGAAGTGCCTGACAGTCGGGACCCACCTGGTCGAAGCGTATGTAGCGTTGTCATTTTGGTCGCGAACGTGTACGTACATACTGGTCGATGTAGAGGTGCGCACGTGTCGTAGTAGAAGCGCGCACGTAGCATGTACACGTACGTACAGCGGCCAGTGTGCAAGAAAGAAAATACGGCCACGTACGTACATACAGGCAGGGTGTCAAACGCCTACTCGCGCATATGTACGGCCAGGGCTTGTGTACATGGCTGGGTCGAAACGGAGAAACTGCGTCGTCGTCGTGTTCATGGGGAGGCAACGGAATGCGTCGTGTTCATCGGGAGGCAACGGAACGCGTGGGAGCCAACCGGCTTGGACGGAACAGCCGATGGAAACGAGGCCTGGCGTACCGCAGAACGGAGGAAACGGCCTTGTGTTCGACCGGCCACGTTCAAAATGGGATCCTGTTCATCAGGAGGGGTCTGGCGTACCGCAAAACGGAGGAAACGGACCTCCTACGGTCGAAACGGGGGTCCTGTTGATCGGGAGGGGTGTGGCGTACCGCAAAACGGAGGAAACAGACTTGTGTTGGAGCGCTACAGTCGAAACGGGGGTCCTGTTCATCGGGAGGGGTGTGGCGTACCGCAAAACGGGACTCCACGGGATATTGTTCATCTCCACCGTCGACCCCCTCCAGCCTCCATGGGCTACTGTTCATTCACCTTCGACCTCCTCCAGCCTCCACCTGCGACTGTTCATCCAGCCTCCACCGCGCGCTACTCCACCGGCTACTATTCAACCAGCCCTCTCCACGGGCTCCTGTTCAACCACCCCTCCACGGGCTACTGTTCATCCAGCCCTCAACCGTCTACTGTTCATCCTGCCCTCCACGGGGTGGTCCTGTTCATCCTGCCCTCCACGGGGTCCTGTTCATCCAGCCCCAACAGGCTCGATCGATCGAGGTCCTGTTCATCCAGAGGCAACACCACGGGGTCCTGTTCATCCACCCCCATCGGGAACTGTTCATCCAAACCCCCCAGCAACGCTCACTGTTCATCTAGAGGCAGCATCGATCGGCTTCAGTTAGCAGCAGTAGCGAAGGAATCGCTCGATCGGGTTCAGTTAACAGCCATCGATCGATCGCTCGGGTTCAGTAACGCGTAGCCTGCAGTGCAGTCGCTCGGGTTTAGTTAGAGCCCAACGCCTCGCTCGGGTTCTGTTAGAGCCCAACGCCTCGCACCCACGCGCGTGCTATACGAGAGAAACGTGCATCGCTCGGCCCCGACCACCCACCGTAACCGGGAACACCCCGATATTTTCCTCGCCCTCGCTTCTACCACGGATTTTTCCGTCATGGACGGCCCAAAGAATGTCATGCAGCTGTGTCTCCGGCCCGCCCAGGACGAAAAGCCCATTTTCTGTCATGATTTTTTGTCATAGAAGTAGGACCCCACCACATCTATGATGGTACCGGGTTTTGTCACAATTATCATCATAGAAGTGTCATAAGTATGACAGGAAAAAAATTCGTTCGGCCCAAAATGTCGCAGATGTTTCTTTTTTTTTGTAGTGACACTACCACCGTTGGATCCTGCTGCTGCTGCTACAAGTCAGAATTGTACGGGACATAAGGTATATGGATTGCTTCACAAAACAAAAGTGCAAACCAATACCAGGATGGCAATACCTCCACAACCACCTCAAGCAAAAAGGACGTAAACAAGAGAGAGACCATCTTCAGCCCTCCTTCCTCCTCGTGATCCACTCCTGTATCCTGCTATGATTACTCCGCCGTGCCCCATCCCAGAGGGACAGCAGCAGACTCCGGTGGAGTTGTGATCATACACGCACGTAAGTGAAACAAAAATATTTATATACGCATCTTGTATTATCTGCAAATTTTCTGCTCCCTCGAGGATAAGAAATTCATAAAATGCATTTTAACGTGCCGTTTCGATTATTTTTTCTTTTTCTGCAGATGCCGGATCTCCCGGATTATCTAATACCAAGACTAAAGATGTGATTCCAAGATGTAGAGAAAGCAAGGGAATTTTATAACAGATACACCAGATACGCTGGTTTTGGAATCAGGAAGACGGGAGGGAATGACAATCACAAGTATTTTGTTTGCACGTTCCAAGGAAAACACACAACTTCTGTTTCAGAGGCTGACAGGCAGCGAAACAAAACATCGTAGAGGACAGGCTGCAAAGCAAGAATGAGGGTGAAGGTGCAGGAGGATAACACATGCGTGGCAGTGGACATTGAGTACAATCATAATCACCAACTCATGCAAACTGACGACATGCTGGTATTCTTGCACTCACACATGAATTATGACCCCACTATTTTGGAGTACGTAAAGCTCCTATAGTACCATGATGTCAAGCACACAACAATCATGTCCATGCTGTCTGAAAATGAAGATGGGAGCTACTTCCTAAGCATGACTGGACGAGACCTACTAAACCAGTAAGTATTCAAACATCCACATACTGCAATGTACATAGCATCCTAAGTCACAACCCTTTGCTAGCAAAATAACAAATGCATGTTTGCAAGTAATTTGCAGGAAAGCCATGAATCCAAGGAAAGATGATTTGGATGATGTATTGAAACTTGTTTCATTCTTCAAAGACATGAAGGCAATCAATGATGAGTTTTTCTATGACATACAAGTAGACAAGGACAAGTCAATTAAAAACATTTTATGGTCCAATGCAAGCTGCTGAGGAGCGTATCAAGACTTTGGCGATTGCGTAACACTCGACACAACTAACAGTACAAATAAAGCAAAATTATCTATCAAATGTTTAGAAAAAAATTAGTTATGAATCTGAAGTTCAAATACATGAATCATAGAAGTTCAAAGGACAAAAGGTGTAAGAAAAAATATATGTAACATGTTCAGAAAATATAGTTATTTATGTGAAGTTCATCCACTGGTACCACGTAAGTTCAAGAACACTGCTTTAAGAAAATTTTGAGTGTGACACTACTAGGTAGTCCTACTGCTACATGTGAAGTTCAAGCACTGGTACCACAGAAGTTCAAGAACACTGTTGTAAGAAAAAATACATGTGACATTTTTAGATAGTCATACTGCTACATGTGAAGTTCAAGTACTTGTACAACATAAGTTCACCATCAGTGCAAAAGGAAGCAAGTTTCATTTTTTAATTCATGTAGACCAGTGCCCGTCGATGGCGAAAGCTATACCATAATCATTTCCAAACACCGTCCACAAGCTATGCCGTTGGCACATCATGAAGAAGTATAGGGAATACCTCGCGTTGCTGTACAAAAAGTATAAAACATTCAAAGAGAAGTTCACAGCTATATTAAACTGGCCACTGATGCCAACGGAGTTTGAAGCTGCCTTGGCTGAACTTGTGCACAAGTACAACCTAGGGAAAGACCAGATGATGATACAGCTGTGGAGTGATAGGAAAATGTGGGTTTCAGCATGTTACAAGAACATTTTCTGTGCTAGAATAACTTCCACACAACGAAGCGAGAGCATGAACCACGTGCTCAAGAAAGGGTTTGTCAAGGGGACCCAGAACCTGCACAAGTTTGCTAGGCGGGTAAATGCTTGCATACAAACTCGGATGCAGAAGGAGAACGAGCAGACAATGACCAGCATGGTATGAAGGAAAAAAAACAACCCCATCATATTGTGTTTTCCTTCAACATGTGCACTTTGAATTTAAAAAATGAAACCCATGACTCTGCTTCGACTAAAATCTTATTTTTGACATGTGCAGACCAATCCTGTGACAAAAACAGATTACGGCTACGAGGAAGACATGTCTATCAAGTACACGAGAGCCGTGTACACCGAGATGAGGACTAGGATGAGAAAAGCCATGCTATTTCGCGCAAAACCTACAGCAGAGCCCACTAAGTACCTTGTGTACTACCACAACAAGGCTGGCCATGATGATGAAGAATGATTTTCCTGGTCAAAGCATGAATTCCAGGTTGTAGCTAACCCAGAGAATGAAATATACGAGTGTGAATGCAAGCTTGGACACACACAGGTCAGCGGAAAAACAAACTCATTAAATAGCTAAACTAGTAGTATCATATCAAAAAAAATGAAACTCAGTGCTGGCTCACAAAGATATTTAATTCTGCATTCATCACAAAATGCAGGCATGTTCTGCCTTCACATCATGAACATACTAGACTACCTGAAGCCTGACAAATTTCCACACAAGTATATCCTAAAAAGGTACACAAAGACTGCAAGATCACAACCAACATTTCATACAAGGGACTACAACACAACTGCATCGGATGGCAGCTCAAGACTATCGAAGCAAGACACCTTGCTGCAGCTAAATTTGATGGTTAACAAGAAAGCGATGAGATGTGACCAGCAATATGACAGAACCTTCTATGTTCTCAAGAGGCTCGTGGAAGAGCTTGATGCAATACATTCAGCAAATCGAGCGGATTCTGACGAAAGGATGGCTGAAGAAGAGGCTGAAATTGAAGATGACCTTCATTATTATGAAGCTGAAAAGCTCCAGACAGCTGCTCAAGCAAACCAATGCAAGCAGGATATTGACCAATTATTGTAGCAACGGCAGGAGCAGACGATGAAACTGCCGCTCTACTCTTAAACAAAGGGTAGGAAGAAAATTTCGGCAGCTATGAAAAGTGACAAAAGAGCTCAAATAAAGGCACCATCTGCAGAAAGAGTGGTCATGCTCGATGAGAACGGAGTGCCACTTGGACACAGGAAGTGTAGTGTGTGCAAACAGGTTGCACGACACAACAAACTCACGTGTCCAACACTCTTAGAAGGAAACGATGCCGAGGAGGTCAAGCAACCCAAAGTTCAAAAACAGCAGCCCAAAGTTCTAGAAAGCAAGGGACCACACCCACAGAAAGCAAGTAGCAGGCTTTGTAGCATATGCAAGGATTATGAACCACACAATGCAAGAACATGCCCGAAGCGTGTAGATGCTCAAAAGACAAGCAAAAGGCCAGAAAAGAAACAAAAAGCTAAAACTAGAGCCAGCAAAAAGAAAATAGTTGAAGAAGAACAGGAGGAAGAGGAAGACACCATCGAAGAAGACGAAGACGAAGAGGAAGAGGATGATGAAGAGGAAGAGGACGATGAAGAGGAAGAGGTACATGTCAAGAAAAAACCAATACAACCAAAGCCTAGGAGGAGCGCAAGGCTGATGAACAGTTAGACTAGGTCAATTAAAAAAAGCAAACGTATGTCATGTCAATCTGCAGAAATATTATTCCACTTTTGAAAAAGTATCTTAGGAGAAGCTTACTTGAACTTTTAATGATGAAGTTTAAAAGAAATTATACAGTAGAAGTTCAAGTGAGCTTACTACAGAAGTACTAGTATAGTATAAGAGGAGGTGCTGGTGATGTAAAGTATGAAAGAGCAAGCAGTAATAAAATGAAAAATATACAATGTGAAGTTCAAGTAATATTGCTGCAGAAGTCCTGCTATATTATGAGAGGAAGTGCTGTGCTGGTGATGTATTCCATGCTAACTGCAAGCAAGAATAAAAATGAAAAATATACACTATGAAGTTCAAGTAACATTACAGTGGAAGTTCTGGTATATTATGGCAGGAGGTGCTGGTGTTGTATTCCATAATAGAGCAACCAGCAAATAATTATACCGTTTTGAAGTTCAGGTCAGCTTACAGAAGAAGTTCTGGTATATAAAATCGATGTAGGAACAAATATGCTAAAAAATTAAAGTTTTGCCGTATGAACTTAGGTTAGCAAGCCTAAGACAACGCGCTCAGATATGAAGTTCTGTTTGGATACGTGCAGAAGTTCATGTACAATGCCGACAGAACATAAAGAAAAGTTAAGGAGTGTATGAGAATATTTTTGCACAAAGTTACAGTTGAAATCCATTCGCAGTTGAAAAATCACAAAAGAAACAAATATAGATTCTATGCAAAAGGCTACGTAATGGTTGCGTTGAAAAATAGCAATACATTACACAACACAGACAATGCTATCCATCTGAAACCAGCAGCCCAGCCAGATCTCAAGCAGAAGATCAAATCAAAATATCATATGTTGGGGCCCAAAAATAAACAACACAAAAAACAAGCAGTTCAACCATAGCCGAGGGAGAAGTTCAGGTACACCTATTGGGGGGAAAACATACAACACATGGATACTGAAAACGATGCAGTACATTGAAATTCACAAGCCAAATCATTCTTCACACCAAATACATTTGTCCACAATATCATAAGCAATAGTGTTGCAACTATAGATACACAAATCACTAAAACATTCTTGAAACCAAACCTTTACAGAGTCGTTCCAACCATTATCAAACCTAAAATCTGTACGAACTCAAATCTACACTGAAAACTAATGCTTCGAATTCACGGGCCCAAGGACTGGATCTCTTTAGGGAGCTCTGCACGCATGACTTCATTCTTCTCGCTAAACATTAGAGTGTGCATGAACTCAACCTTCCAGTCATCTGCAGGAGCCTGCAAACAAGAATTGAAACGATGGTTCAGTAACGGATAACTAAAACAACAGCTGAAGCGTCTCAGCAAAAACACACAAGAAAAATGAAAAGGCTGATGAGACAAGAACAACGACAAAACATACTTCCACATCACCAAAATCTTCAACAAGCTTATCGCCATCATATGAAAAGCAGAACTTCACAGCAAAGAATCCACAATCATTATTCTTTTGCTTTGGAACATCAATAAAAGTCGGCATCTTTGCAATAGTCACCCAGTTACGCTGCTTGCTCGCTTTGTACGCAGTCTTGCCATACACCTCCTCGAGCAACCCAACAAATCTCTTGATCTGCCAGAAATAACAAATAAGATGAAGTCAACAACATGTTAACCAAAATAGTTAAGTTCAAGTACATAAAAAGCAACACTTGCATAAGATCCAGCTAAACAAATAGCAGAAGTTCAACTATCAAATGATAGTCAATTCAAGTAGTACTACCACAACAGAGATAGAAACATATTTTGTCAACAGAAGGCATAATAACCTGTGTCAAACAAGAGAATATGAAAGGAGGTTCAGGCTAAGAAACACTCATGATATTTTGGCAGTCTCCGTGGAAAATTGCTCGTGACATTTCCATATCAGTGTAAGAAAGTGAATCAAGGATGTCAATGCTCCCAGGATATCTATTCAGCACATACACACTGTAGTGCGCCATTGGGCCAATTGGCTTGAATAGTATCAAAAAAACTTGCCTAGAATGAAAGAAACGGTGAACAGAAACTATAAAGCATAAGTATTGAACAACCGGCATGAACAAAAACTTCTTGACAAACTCATCAAAAGGATGTACATAAAAATTAAAAAAGCAAGAGTTATGAAAACCTAACCAGCTTTGCGTTAAGAAGGTCTTCTCACTTGCGAACAAACATTGGGAGGAGTTTAGCCGAATTTTTTGCATCAAACTTTGGAACTGTTGTAGCCAAAAAATCATACTCCAGGCAGTACTGTGCATTCACAAAAACAGAATTAAAACACCTCCCAAATGCCACTACACCAAAACTAGAGCAAAAAAGGGAGATAGGGGTGCAAAGAACTAAAACCTGTATGAAGTAGGGACTAAATACAACCCTGTCAGCACAAGAGAATATATCAGAGGTCTCCGGATTATCCTTCCACAAATTTATGAGATAGTCCATTACGTCTCCTTCCATCTACTGCCCTTCACCGAAAAGAGTATAAATCACATGTCCTGTGAGGTCAATCACATTCCCAGGGATGGTAAACATGCAGTAGCTTGTGCTGCAGATTTAAAAGGATGGGAAAAAATATTAGAACTTCAGATACAATAACAAACAAAAGTTCAGAACAAGGGGAAATGAACAGAAGTTCAGATACTATAACAACCAGAAGTTCAGATACTATAACAACACAAGTTCAGACACTATAACTCCAAGGCAAGGGAGAAATGAACAGAAGTCCACATACTACAACAACAGAAGTTCAGACACAAAGTAGCATCTCTGGCAGCAACAAAGTTAAGAAGAAGAAAACTCACTCAGGATACTTCTCTAGACCGTCTTCACTAATCACATACTATTTCAACCTCCGGGCCTCGGATAGATGAGGGTAACTGTACTTCAGGGGAGCGACAGCAGAATGCCACTTCAAAGGCAATCTTGATGCTCTCTTGGAGGAAGTTATGTTGCCAGACTCAACTGCCGGTTTCCTCCTGGTGATGACAGCATTCTTCCTACCTCTCCCAACAACAGCACCAGCAGCAGATTTACCATTCTTCGGGTAAGCAATCTTCTCAAAATCATCGTCCGATGAAATCACTTCTGCTTCGGCTACTTCGACTGCACCAACCTTCCTGGAGCAAGGGGTTTTGGGAGTACCACAAATACCACCAGCCTGCTTCCCCAACATGGAAGGGATAAGCGTTCGAGGTCTACCATCTTCTCTTGGAGTTGTACTCATCGATTCCTCCCTGGGCTGGTATTCCTGTGACCCGAGTAATGAGTAGTGGTAATCGGTCAAGTCCAACGGATCCACTGTCAAGCAAAAGGAAGATGAAAAAACACCATTAAAATATAACTGAAGTTCAGGCACAACACAATGTGTAGTCCAACTAATATAGATGACATGGTTACTACTCAAACTGACCTAAAAAAATTAGTTGCATTTAAAAACTAAATGAAGTTCAGGCACAACCAAAGGCACGGTTCAAGATAAACTGATGAACTAGAAAACATTCAACTACAGCTAACAAAAGCATAGAAAGGCATCATCTCTGAAGTTCAAGTAGAAGAAATGCTCATGCCCAAGTAAGTAATGGAAGCAAAAAAATACTGACACAAAACAAACAAGCAAAATAATAGAGATAAAAATGAAGTTCATGTACAAGAAATGCTCCTCTCCATCTGAAAATAGCAGCCCAGCCAGATCTCACGCAGAAGTTCAAGTTCAAGAAAAAATGAAGTTCATGTAAAACAAAAGATGCAGTACATATAAGCAGTCCAAGTTCCAAGACTTACATGTGAAGTAGCCAAACAAAGCTTGGAAGTCTGTCTCAAACAGGTTAGAAGAAGCGATTGAGTACAACCACGTCTTCCTGATATCCGCGATATTTTCATGGGAATAATTTGCAAGAACCCCATCATGAAATGAATTAACATTCGTAAGCATGAAGAATCCGTAGTCGATACTGCCATCAAACACAAAAAAGAATGGTGTTAGAACAAAAAAGGAAGCCAACGAATAAAGGACGTCGCATATTAAGTACAACTACAGTTAAACAGAAGTGATAAAAAGAAAAGTGGAACTCATACTTGTTAGTCTGCTAGGGGACATCAATCCAATCCAAAGTGAAATGGTCGATGGCAATAGGACTGAAGGGTGTCTCCCTGTCGTTGCTGGCATCGCTCCAAAGCTTCTTGATGTTATTGGTCATCCGCCGAAACAAGCGTACCGCACAGTAATCGTCTGGTCCATAATAGGAGTCAACAAGCTGGAACCTTGAATTCTTCAGGTCAAGATATATCGAAACCCAATGACCAACACCACCAATGGAAGCGGGAATTTCAGGCGGGTCAAAAGTGGGGAAAGCAACCTGAAGCGACATAAAGACACGAATCATTAAAAACAGAGAATTAATATCAAACAGTACAAAGAAAAATAAAACAATATTAACACAGTGGATCGCACTGCAAAACTAATACAGAGGCAAATAACAAGATATTGCATACAGAATCATGTGCATCCATGCTATCTGGACCAGTCGCCAAGAAGTACTTCCTCACACGGGAATCAAATTGACCTCTCAAAATCTTGTCCTAAAATAATGCAGACAACACCAACATATGAAAATAAAAAAAGAGACAAACAAGTTTTAACTAAAATGATAAGGAACAAAACACAAAAGAAATCACTATAGGGTTGACTTACACAAACCCAATACGGCAGGATGAGTTTATCCGATCCCTGGTACTTCACACGTAGACAATAGAGTGCAACCTCAGCCACATTAGATCGAAGCATTCCGCGAGAAGCAAAAGATATTGCGACATCTTCAACAGAAGCTTCACACTCCCTGTTTTGGAACATAATCATTGATCTAAAACAAGCAATATAAAGTAAAACAAGTTTAGCATCAGAAACTCAGGAAGTTCATAACACATACAAGCACAGAAGTTCAGCTATATCACTATAGGCAGTACAAAAAGGCCAGAAGTTCAGCACCAGGGAAGTAAAAAAAATAGAAGTTCAGCAACATAGAGTAAGGAAGTTGAGGTACGAAACCACACGCAGTTAACAGGGGGTAGATGGATGTAAATATTGACCAGCTGCACTCACCTCTTGGAACGATCATTCTTAAGCCTAGTTACACTGAAATAAAAGTAATCAACCTTCTTTCGGACGACAGCAAGGTCGCTATCTGCCAAGCAAAAGAAATAGAAATTAAGGGAAACATTCAAAGAACATAGATTCACAATAGTTTAATTAATAGCAACATTCAATCAGAACATTCAAACACAAGCACATCTCAGCTGCTACACCAGAAAACATAACAACCCATGCATTACGAACCTTCCCCCACATAAAAACAGGTTCACTTAACTTTATTTACAGACCACACGACAAAAGCACAAACCAGAAGTTCAACTTGCACCACACATGCAGTTCACATGGATAACACGCACAGAAACAAACAACAAAATGGACGGGCGTGGGGAAAGAAGAGAGGAGCATGCTCCTCTCTTTATGTATTCTTGCCTAGACCAGTGGCAACGCTGGAATAATCAACCTCCCCCCATAGCCATCGCTTTCAGTCTCTTCATCATCAACTCCAGTAGACATTGCAGCGTCGTTGGGAAGGACACCAGCAGCAGCTGGAGCAACTGGAGAATCTGAAACAACAAAAATTGTTGGTTGTATTTGAACAACATCAATAACAACTGATGGCTCTGCTGCAGGAGACTTCTCCGGGCCTGCAGCAGCACTACAACCAGCCTCAACAGCAGCCTCAACGGGATATTTCTCCAAAATGATGTCTCCAGCTATCTTGCCCTGCTCAGCATCAGAAACCTCAGCTTTCTTGCCCTGCTCAGCATCAGAAACCTCAGCGCCAATGGACGACTGAGGTTCAGTTGGGTCCACCCCGTCGGAGCAGCCGGTGCCTGACAAAGACTTGTCTACAACCTTCTCTTGAGGAACACTAGCATCATCAATCTGCAGTGAAAAACAGAAAGTCATTACAAAAAGGGCACATAGTGATAAAATGCACAAACAAGTAAGATTTAAAAATGAGATAAATGGACAAGAAAAATGGTATTTTATCTTCACTGCCATGAAGCTCATCAACTAATACATCACTCGAGGGAGCGGGTTCATGCACAGGTGAAACATGCTCCTCAACCCTAGCACCATCATCAATAGCCTACAAAAAAATGTAGAACACAAATACCTAATCAGCAGAAGTTCACATTACAGAATCACAGAAGGTCAGCCATGACCACTGACACATACTGGAAGTCCAAATACACTAAACATTGCAGGTCAGATATCAAACTACTCTAATACAAAAGGGAAAAAGGGCCAGTTATTGAAATCACAGAAGTTCAGGTGCTGTAGCCAATGAAGTTCAGTTGCTATAAACAGACAAGGTCAACTAGGAAACACTGGTACTAAAAAGAAAGACTTTACGACACGTGAAATCAACAAGGGTCACCTGTGACTAAAAATAGTAATTACTGAAAAGCTAACAATGAACATTAGTGCAAAGAAATGTCAAAAAGCCAACATAAACATGTTGGGAATCGTAGCATAATTTTAAAATTTTCCTACGCTCACCAAGATGCATCTATGGAGTCTACTAGCAACGAGGGGAAAGGAGTGCATCTACATACCCTTGTAGATCGTGAGCGGAAGCGTTCCAATGAACGTGGATGACGGAGTCGTACTCGCCGTGATCCAAATCACCGATGACCGAGTGCCGAACGGACGGCACCTCCGCGTTCAACACACGTACGGTGCAGCGACGTCTCCTCCTTGATCCAGCAAGGGGGAAGGAGAGGTTGATGGAGATCCAGCAGCACGATGGCGTGGTGGTGGATGTAGCGGGTCTCCGGCAGGGCTTCGCCGAGCTTCTGCGAGAGAGAGGGAGGTGTTGCAGGGGAGGAGGGAGGCGCCCAAGGCTGTTCGTTGCTGCCCTCCCTCCCCGCCTTTATATAGGCCCCTGGGGGGGCGCCGGCCCTGGGAGATGGGATCTCCAGGGGGGGCGGCGGCCAAGGGGGGAAGGGGTTGCCTTGCCCCCCAAGGCAAGGGGGAAGCTCCCCCTAGGGTTCCCAACCCTAGGCGCATGGGGGGAGGCCCAAGGGGGGCGCCCCAGCCCACTAAGGGCTGGTTCCCTTCCACTTTCAGCCCACGGGGCCCTCCGGGATAGGTGGCCCCACCCGGTGGACCCCCGAGACCCTTCCGGTGGTCCCGGTACAATACCGGTAACCCCCGAAACTTTCCCGGTGGCCGAAACATGACTTCCTATATATAATTCTTCACCTCCGGACCATTCCGGAACCTCTCGTGACGTCCGGGATCTCATCCGGGACTCCGAAAAACTTTCGGGTTTCCGCATACATATATCTCTACAACCCTAGCGTCACCGAACCTTAAGTGTGTAGACCCTACGGGTTCGGGAGACATGCAGACATGACCGAGACGCCTCTCCGGTCAATAACCAACAGCGGGATCTAGATACCCATGTTGGCTCCCACATGTTCCACGATGATCTCATCGGATGAACCACGGTGTCGAGGATTCAATCAATCCCGTATGCAATTCCCTTTGTCAAACGGTATGTTACTTGCCCGAGATTCGATCGTCGGTATCCCAATACCTTGTTCAATCTCGTTACCGGCAAGTCTCTTTACGCGTACCGCAATGCATGATCCCATGACTAACGCCTTAGTCACATTGAGCTCATTATGATGATGCATTACCGAGTGGGCCCAGAGATACCTCTCCGTCACACGGAGTGACAAATCCCAGTCTCGATCCGTGCCAAACCAACAGACACTTTCGGAGATACCCGTAGTGCACCTTTATAGTCACCCAGTTACGTTGTGACGTTTGGCACACCCAAAGCACTCCTACGGTATCCGGGAGTTGCACGATCTCATGGTCTAAGGAAAAGATACTTGACATTGGAAAAGCTCTAGCAAACGAAACTACACGATCTTTTATGCTATGCTTAGGATTGGGTCTTGTCCATCACATCATTCTCCTAATGATGTGATCCCGTTATCAATGACATCCAATGTCCATAGTCAGGAAACCATGACTATCTATTGATCAACGAGCTAGTCAACTAGAGGCTTACTAGGGACACGTTGTGGTCTATGTATTCACACATGTATTACGATTTCCGGACAATACAATTATAGCATGAATAATAGACAATTACCATGAACAAAGAAATATAATAATAACCATTTATTATTGCCTCTAGGGCATATTTCCAACAGTCTCCCACTTGCACTAGAGTCAATAATGTAGTTACATTGTGATGAATCGAACACCCATTGCGTCCTGGTGATGATCATGTTTTGCCCTAGGGAGAGGTTTAGTCAACGGATCTGCTACATTCAGGTCCGTATGTACTTTACAAATATCTATGTCTCCATTTTGAACACTTTCACGAATGGAGTTGAAGCGACGCTTGATATGCCTGGTCTTCCTGTGAAACCTGGGCTCCTTCGCAAGGGCAATAGCTCCAGTGTTGTCACAGAAGAGAGTCATCGGGCCCGACGCATTGGGAATCACCCCTAGCTCGGTAATGAACTCCTTCATCCAGACCGCTTCCTGTGCTGCCTCCGAGGCTGCCATGTACTCCGCTTCACATGTAGATCCCGCCACGACGCTTTGCTTGCAATTGCACCAGCTTACTGCTCCTCCATTCAAAATATACACGTATCCGATCTGTGACTTCGAGTCATCCAGATCTGTGTCGAAGCTAGCGTCGACGTAACCCTTTACGACGAGCTCTTCGTCACCTCCATAAACGAGAAACATATCCTTAGTCCTCTTTAGGTACTTCAGGATATTCTTGACCGCTGTCCCGTGTTCCATGCCGGGATTACTTTGGTACCTTCCTACCAAACTTACGTCAAGGTTTACATCAGGTCTAGTACACAGCATGGCATACATAATAGACCCTATGGCCGAGGCATAGGGGATGACACTCATCTTTTCTATATCTTCTTCCGTGGTCGGGCATTGAGCCGTGCTCAATTGCACACCTTGCAATACAGGCAAGAACCCCTTCTTGGACTGATCCATACTGAACTTCTTCAATATCTTGTCAAGGTATGTACTCTGTGAAAGACCAATGAGGCGTCTTGATCTATCTCTATAGATCTTGATGCCTAATATATAAGCAGCTTCTCCAAGGTCCTTCATTGAAAAACACTTATTCAAATAGGCCTTTATACTTTCCAAGAATTCTATATCATTTCCCATCAACAGTATGTCATCCACATATAATATGAGAAATGCTACAGAGCTCCCACTCACTTTCTTGTAAACACAGGCTTCTCCATAAGTCTGTGTAAACCCAAACGCTTTGATCATCTCATCAAAGCGAATGTTCCAACTCCGAGATGCTTGCACCAGCCCATAGATTGAGCGCTGGAGCTTGCATACTTTGTTAGCATTCTTAGGATCGACAAAACCTTCCGGTTGCATCATATACAACTCCTCCTTAAGGAAGCCGTTAAGGAATGTCGTTTTGACATCCATCTGCCATATCTCATAATCATAGTATGCGGCAATTGCTAACATGATTCGGACGGACTTCAGCTTCGCTACGGGTGAGAAAGTCTCATCGTAGTCAACCCCTTGAACTTGTCGATAACCCTTAGCGACAAGTCGAGCTTTGTAGATGGTGACATTACCATCTGCGTCCGTCTTCTTCTTAAAGATCCATTTGTTTTCTATGGCTCGCCGCTCATCGGGCAAGTCAGTCAAAGTCCATACTTTGTTTTCATACATGGAGTCTATCTCGGATTTCATGGCTTCCAGCCATTTGTCGGAATCCGGGCCCGCCATCGCTTCTTCATAGTTCGAAGGTTCACCGTTGTCTAACAACATGATTTCCAGGACAGGGTTGCCGTACCACTCTAGTGCGGAACGTGTCCTTGTGGACCTACGAAGTTCAGTAACTTGATCTGAAGCTTCATGATCATCATCATTAACGTCCTCCCCAGTCGGTGTAGGCACCACAGGAACATTTTCCCGCGCTGCGCTACTTTCCGGTTCGGAAGGAGCGACCATCACCTCATCAAGTTCCACTTTCCTCCCACTCAATTATTTCGAGAGAAACTCCTTCTCCAGAAAGGACCCGTTCTTGGCAACGAAGATCTTGCCTTCGGATCTGAGGTAGAAGGTATACCCAATAGTTTCCTTAGGGTATCCTATGAAGACGCATTTTTCCGACTTGGGTTCGAGCTTTTCAGGTTGAAGTTTCTTGACATAAGCATCGCATCCCCAAACTTTTAGAAACGACAGCTTAGGTTTCTTCCCAAACCATAATTCATACGGTGTCGTCTCAACGGATTTCGACGAAGCCCTATTTAAAGTGAATGCGGCAGTCTCTAAAGCATAGCCCCAAAATGAGAGCGGTAAATCGGTAAGAGACATCATAGATCGCACCATATCCAATAGAGTGCGATTATGACGTTCGGACACACCATTTCTCTGAGGTGTTCTAGGCGGCGTGAGTTGTGAAACTATTCCACATTTCCTTAAGTGTGTACCAAATTCGTGACTTAAATATTCTCCACCACGATCTGATCGTAAGAATTTTATTTTCCTGTCACGCTGATTCTCAACTTCACTCTGAAATTCCTTGAACTTTTCAAAGGTTTCAGACTTGTGTTTCATTAGGTAGACATACCCATATCTACTTAAATCATCAGTGAGAGTGAGAACATAACGATATCCTCCGCGAGCCTCAATACTCAATGGACTGCACACATCGGTGTATGATTTCCAATAAGTTGGTTGCTCGCTCCATTGCTCCGGAGAACGGAGTCTTGGTCATCTTACCCATGAGGCATGGTTCGCACGTGTCAAATGATTCGTAATCAAGAGACTCCAAAAGTCCATCTGCATGGAGCTTCTTCATGCGCTTGACAGCAATGTGACCAAGGCGGCAGTGCCACAAGTATGTGGGACTATCGTTATCAACTTTACATCTTTTGGTATTCACACTATGAACATGTGTAACATCACGTTCGAGATTCATCAAAAATAAACCATTGACCAGCGGGGCATGACCATAAAACATATCTCTCAAATAAATAGAACAACCATTATTCTCGGATTTAAATGAGTAGCCATCTCGAATTAAACGAGATCCAGATACAATGTTCATGCTCAAAACTGGCACTAAATAACAATTATTGAGGTTTAAAACTAATCCCGTGGGTAGATGCAGAGGTAGCGTGCCGACGGCGATCACATCGACCTTGGAACCATTCCCGACGGGCATCGTCACCTCGTCCTTCGCCAGTCTCCGTTTATTCCGTAGTTCCTGTTTTGAGTTACAAATATGAGCAACCGCACCGGTATCAAATACCCAGGAGCTACTACGAGTACTGGTGAGGTACACATCAATTACTTGTATACCACATATACCTTTGGTGTTGCCGGCCTTCTTCTTGTCCGCTAAGTATTTGGGGCAGTTCCGCTTCCAGTGACCACTTCCCTTGCAATAAAAGCACTCAGTCTCGGGCTTGGGTCTATTCTTTGACTTCTTCCCAGTAACTGGTTTACCGGGCGCGGCAACTCCCTTGCCATCCTTCTTGAAGTTCTTCTTACCCTTGACCTTCTTGAACTTGGTGGTTTTATTCACCATCAACACTTGATGTTCTTTTCTGATCTCCCCCTCCGCTGATTTCAACATTGAATATACCACAGGAATGGTCTTTTCCATCCCCTACATATTGTAGTTCATCACAAAGCTCTTGTAGCTTGGTGGAAGCGACTGGAGGATTCTGTCAATGACCGCATCATCCGGGAGATTAACTCCCAGCTGAGACAAGCGGTTGTGCAACCCAGACATTCTGAGTATGTGCTCACTAACAGAACTATTCTCCTCCATTTTACAGCTGAAGAACTTGTCGGAGATATCATATCTCTCGACCTGGGCATGAGCTTGGAAAACCAATTTCAGCTCCTCAAACATCTCATATGCTCCATGTTTCTCAAAACGCTTTTGGAGACCCGGTTCTAAGCTGTAAAGCATGCCGCACTGAACGAGGGAGTAATCATCAGCACGTGATTGCCAAGCGTTCATAACGTCTTGGTTCTCTGGGATTGGTGCATCACCTAGCGGTGCTTCTAAGACATAATATTTCTTGGCTACTATGAGGATGAGCCTCAGGTTCCGGACCCAGTCCGTATAGTTGCTGCCATCATCTTTCAGCTTGGTTTTCTCTAAGAACGCGTTGAAATTGAGGACAACGTTGGCCATTTGATCTACAAGACATAGTGTAAAGATTTTAGACTAAGTTCATGACAATTGAGTTCATCTAATCAAATTATTTAATGAACTCGCACTCAGATAGACATCCCTCTCGTCATCTAAGTGAAACATGATCCGAGTTTAACTAGGCCATGTCCGATCATCACGTGAGACGGACTAGTCAAGATCGGTGAACATCTCCATGTTGATCATATCTACTATACGACTCATGCTCGACCTTTCGGTCCTCCGTGTTCCGAGGCCATGTCTGTACATGCTAGGCTCGTCAAGTCAACCTAAGTGTATTGCGTGTGTTCCGAGGCCATGTATGTACATGCTAGGCTCGTCAACACCCGTTGTATTCAAACGTTAGAATCTATCACACCCGATCATCACGTGGTGCTTCGAAACAACGAACCTTCGCAACAGTGCACAGTTAGGGTGAACACTTTCTTGAAATTATTATAAGGGATCATCCTACTTGCTACCGTCGTTCTAAGCAAATAAGATGCAAAAACATGATAAACATCACATGCAATCAAATAGTGACATGATATGCCCAATATCATCATGCTCCTTTGATCTCCATCTTCGGGGCACCATGATCATCTTTGTCACCGGCATGACACCATGATCTCCATCATTGTGTCTTCATGAAGTCGTCACGCCATCGATTACTTCTACTTCTATGGCTAACGCGTTTAGCAACAAAGTAAAGTAATTTACATGGCGTTATTCAATGACACGCAGGTCATACAAAATAATAAAGACAACTCCTATGGCTCCTGCCGGTTGTCATACTCATCGACACGCAAGTCGTGATTCCTATTACAAGAATATGATCAATCTCATACATCACATATATCATTCATCACATCTTCTGGCCATATCACATCACATAGCACTTGCTGCAAAAACAAGTTAGACGTCCTCTAATTGTTGTTGCAAGTTTTTACGTGGTTTGTAGGTTTCTAGCAAGAACGTTTCTTACCTACGTATGACCACAACGTGATTTGCCAATTTCTATTTACCCTTCATAAGGACCCTTTTCATCGAATCCGTTCCGACTAAAGTAGGAGAGACAGACACCTGCTAGCCACCTTATGCAACTAGTGCATGTCAGTCGGTGGAACCTGTCTCACGTAAGTGTACGTGTAAGGTCGGTCCGGGCCGCTTCATCCTACAATGCCGCCGAAACAAGAAAAGACTAGTAGCGGCAAGAAGAATTGGCAAACTCAACGCCCACAACTGCTTTGTGTTCTACTCGTGCATAGTAACTATGCATAGGCCTGGCTCATGATGCCACTGTTGGGAATCGTAGCATAATTTTAAAATTTTCCTACGCTCACCAAGATGCATCTATGGAGTCTACTAGCAACGAGGGGAAAGGAGTGCATCTACATACCCTTGTAGATCGCGAGCGGAAGCGTTCCAATGAACGTGGATGACGGAGTCGTACTCGCCGTGATCCAAATCACCGATGACCGAGTGCCGAACGGACGGCACCTCCGCATTCAACACACGTACGGTGCAGCGACGTCTCCTCCTTCTTGATCCAGAAAGGGGGAAGGAGAGGTTGATGGAGATCCAGCAGCACGACGGCGTGGTGGTGGATGTAGCGGGTCTCCGGCAGGGCTTCGCCGAGCTTCTGCGAGAGAGAGAGAGGTGTTGCAGGGGAGGAGGGAGGCGCCCAAGGCTGTTCGTTGCTGCCCTCCCTCCCCCCCTTTATATAGGCCCCTGGGGGGGGGGGCGCCGGCCCTGGGAGATGGGATCTCCAGTGGGGGGCGGCGGCCAAGGGGGGAAGGGGTTGCCTTGCCCCCCAAGGCAAGGGGGAAGCTCCCCCCTAGGGTTCCCAACCCTAGGCGCATGCGGGGAGGCCCAAGGGGGGCGCCCCAGCCCACTAAGGGCTGGTTCCCTTCCACTTTCAGCCCACGGGGCCCTCCGGGATAGGTGGCCCCACCCGGTGGACCCCCGGGACCCTTCCGGTGGTCCCGGTACAATACCGGTAACCCCCGAAACTTTCCCGGTGGCCGAAACTTGACTTCCTATATATAATTCTTCACCTCCGGACCATTCCGGAACCTCTCGTGACGTCCGGGATCTCATCCGGTACTCCGAACAACTTTCGGGTTTCCGCATAAATATATCTCTACAACCCTAGCGTCAACGAACCTTAAGTGTGTAGACCCTACGGGTTCACGAGACATGCAGACATGACCGAGACGCCTCTCCGGTCAATAACCAACAGCGGGATCTGGATACCCATGTTGGCTCCCACATGTTCCACGATGATCTCATCGGATGAACCACGGTGTCGAGGATTCAATCAATCCCGTATGCAATTCCCTTTGTCAAACGGTATGTTACTTGCCCGAGATTCGATCGTCGGTATCCCAATACCTTGTTCAATCTCGTTACCGGCAAGTCTCTTTACGCGTACCGCAATGCATGATCCCGTGACTAACGCCTTAGTCACATTGAGCTCATTATGATGATGCATTACCGAGTGGGCCCAGAGATACCTCTCCGTCACACGGAGTGACAAATCCCAGTCTCGATCCGTGCCAACCCAACAGACACTTTCGGAGATACCCGTAGTGCACCTTTATAGTCACCCAGTTACGTTGTGACGTTTGGCACACCCAAAGCACTCCTACGGTATCCGGGAGTTGCACGATCTCATGGTCTAAGGAAAAGATACTTGACATTGGAAAAGCTCTAGCAAACGAAACTACACGATCTTTTATGCTATGCTTAGGATTGGGTCTTGTCCATCACATCATTCTCCTAATGATGTGATCCCGTTATCAATGACATCCAATGTCCATAGTCAGGAAACCATGACTATCTATTGATCAACGAGCTAGTCAACTAGAGGCTTACTAGGGACACGTTGTGGTCTATGTATTCACACATGTATTACGATTTCCGGACAATACAATTATAGCATGAATAATAGACAATTACCATGAACAAAGAAATATAATAATAACCATTTATTATTGCCTCTAGGGCATATTTCCAACAAAACAAACCTCTTCGGTATGGTCCATGTGACCTCCTTCACGACTCAAACGAACAGAATCCTGCCTCTGAATCTGTCTCACAACAACACTTGCCTCATCTTCAAAAGGCTCGCAACGAGCATCCTGCATTTCCTTGAACAGCACAAAGCTAGCCCGGAGGTCGGAAGTGCTCTAACGAAGCTCTTCAAGATATCTAGTTTCAATTGACAAAACCTCCCTTGAAGACTCAGCATCAAAACCGTGCCCGGGAGGAAGAATCCCATCAATGCGACTAAGGCACTCAACAGTTGACGGAACACGGGCTAACTCCCCACAAACAGTTTCAAGAAGACCGTCAACTTTAACAAGGGAAACATTCGCAGCTTCAAAAAAACTCTCGAAAGACACACCACCTTCAGCACTCACACGGGCAGAAGAACCTCCTGGATCTACAGGGGGGCACCAGTATTAACATCCCAGGAGAATTCAAATCTTGGAGAAGTTCCACTCCCTAGGCCAGCGGCACGAGGCATAGAAAGAACAGGACGTTCGATATGCCTAAAGAACACAACCTCAGCCTGTGTCTTCCACTGCATACAAAAAAAAGTCAACACGTCAGAAAAAATGAAGGAACATGGGAACAAAAATATACAAGACAATACCAGAAGTTCAAGTTAAACTACACAGGAAAGAATGATGCATATAAACACTCACAGGCAGTCTCCCAAACACCTAGTTGGCTAGGTCATCATCACCCTTCTTGACCAAGTCAGCCGCAGCAAGCTCAAGAAGCTTGGCCTGATCCATGAAATTGATGCGAGGGGTCCTCTAGTCAACATTAGCCGTCTTGCCAATGATGAGGCAGTCCAGATACATAAGAAGCGGCGCGATGGCACAACCTGTGACAGCTTTTCCTCTGCTCGTACCTTGCTGATACCTAACAACAGCACTTCGAATATCATCAACAACCAACTGGCAGTAGTCCATATCTGCCATATCCTCAAACACAAGATTCTCAGCCATTGCTGCCTCCCTGGACACTCGTGTAGACGTTCCAGGAATAATCACCTTCATGAAGACAATCAGGTAAAACACCTGCAGAGCAAGATCATCCTTCGGCTCGTCCTTCACAAGTTCCTGGAGGATATTCCGCAGATCCTTTGTCTTGATGTCGTCACTCCTAGCGTACCCAAGCTTGCCCTTCAGCCTCATAATAGCATCATCAAACCCATCATTCATGGGCCTAGGAGGGGTACGATTACCCTAAGGGAATCCAAACAGATGATGAATAGCATCACTTGTAATACGGAGAACCTTGTTATCCGCACCCATGTCCAGAATCATGGTTGTAGGGTCAATCCTCGTGTAGATGTTGCCCATCAAAGGACGAGAAATGTTCGAATCAACCTCCAAGTCAAACACACATCCAAAACTAGCCTTGATAACCCTCGTCTGGTGCCTAAGTTGTAGCATTTTCGCACACGTCTTGACCTCTTTCAGTGAGCAGCGAACCGTCTTGTTAAAATGTTTCGCCTCATCTCCTCCTTGGCCACCTACTTCGGGGGCTTTGCTCCTATCCTCCTCCTCTCAGGCCGCTCCACAAGCTGATACTGAAAAAAATACAATGACAAGGAAAAAAGGCAGAACAATGAGATAAACAAGCTACACCAAAATCCCACTAATGCCTACATACGCAGTACATTTCAGAAGTCCACCTATATTTACATAGGCAGTACAACCATGTATGACCACAAGTTAACATGCTTTCAAAATGTTGGAAATTTACAAAGCAGAAGTTCAACCATGTATACCAAGGCAGTAATAAAACATGTATACCAGTAAGTTAAGCTAATTTCTACATGTATATATCCAGAAGTCCAACTATGTACATAAAGGCAGTAACACCATAAAAGCAAAGCAGTTCAGCTAATTTATTCGTCCATATGAAGTAGAAGGTCAGCTATGTACGCCAAGGCAGTGCTAAAAACAAAAAAAAACTACAACAAATCTACAAATGCTCCCAAAAGCAGTAAACATGAGACATTCATACCTGACTAACATCATCATCGTCACCCTCATCATCAGCGTTAAAATCAGCATCATCCTTGTCCTCTGGATTAAGACGAGGACGCTTCTTGACACCCTTGTTGACCTTTGCAGGTGCAACGTTGCGCTTAACGCCGCATTTCGTCCCCTAAAAAGATGCACCAGCACCAAGCGGGGAAGGTGTAGGCGCGACAGTGGCAAGCACAAAAGGACTATGGCATGGCGTACCACCGAGGCCTAGCCCTTCATCTTCAGCAAGTTCTGTAGGCCTTGAAACACGTGGGCTCCTCCGAGGAGTAACTTCACCAACAACAAGCTTCCTCGCAGCGGTCTTCTTGATTTTCTTCTTAACAGGGACAACCGTGCCATCAGTGCCACACGGCACATCTTCCTCAGCAACAGAGCAATGCCCAACTGTGAGCTCAGCAAAATCAATAGATTTAGGGACATCAGAACCAACAACAAGCTTCCTCGCAGCGGTCTTCTTGTGAAAATCTTCTTGCTTCTTCCTCTTGCGTTGGTCCTCCAGAAGAAGTTGAAGAGGCACATCCTCAGGTTGCGTGACAGGGTTGGTGCCATCAACAGACTGCGACTGTGTCTCTGACATCTGAAGAGAGAACAAAGGATCCGGAACGGAATCAGAACCTTTGACTGACAGAGCCCCCTGCTCGGCAGCATCAGTGTTTTCTGATAAATCCAACTCAGATAGAACATTGTTGATGGTGTTCACAGCTTCCTCTGGACACATCTGCAAGAACACAAAAAAAGCAAAGCAAAAAATAAAAAAAATTCAGGAATAAAAAAATAAAAAACCGACGGGAACAAGTTAAAAAAACATGGCTCGAGAATTTAAAATGAAAAGAAAAGGAGTTGCACATACGAGGTGAAGCAAGAGCTGCAGAAGCAAGATCCTCGAGGCTTGAAATATTCTCAAGGCTCAAAGCAACCTCAGCAATCACAGTCAAAGGAAAAATGGGTGATTTAGCCGCATCAGATATTGGAGCATCAGTATTAACTTCTGAAGCTCCATCTTGATCCGAGGCATTTTTATCAGAACTATTCAATTCATCACCAACTACAAAAAAATGCAAGTAAAAAGGCAGTTGACTTCTAATCCGCAATACTACACCAAAGGGAGTCCTACTTTTAAATCAATGTCCAATACCCAGAAGTTCAACAATACCTAACAAAGCAGTAAACACAACAAACAATCTACAATTTACATACTAAATATAGAACAATCTACACCAGAGGGGCTACTACATATAAGATGAATGTCCAGAAGTTCAACAATATATAACAAAGCAGCAAAACAAATGCGTAGAACAGAAGTTCAACCAAATTTCATTATAAACAAACAATAACTAAAACCAGCAATTCAACTATGTGACCCAAGCAAGTAGCACATAAAAAAGATGTAGCATGAGCAGAAATACTATTTCACAGGCAAACTAAATATCAATACCATGAAAGTGAACACACACAAAAAACAAAAGATATACACTATAAATATAGAACATTTGGGAAGTCCAACAAAACTTGGTGACAAAGTTCACCAGCAATTCATAAAATAAAAATTAAGCAAAACTCTACTAACTTAAAACTAAGGGTAAAATGCAGACACATGACCTTTGTTAGAAGTTCAGACATTTAAGAAAGATCAGTCCAACAAGATATTTAAGTGAAGTTGTGGGCAGACATATATAAGAAAACTCCTATTTAAAATACAAGATCCAACCACAATAAAATACCTGGAGAAGGTTTTGAAGCCATGACAACACAACCCCTTGATGAATGGAACTTGATACGTCTCCAACGTATCTATAATTTTTGATTGCTCCATGCTATATTATCTACTGTTTTGGACATTATTGGGCTTTATTATTCACTTTTATATTATTTTTGGGACTAACCTATTAACCGGAGGCCCAGCCCAGAATTGCTGTTTTTTGCCTATTTCAGAGTTTCGCAGAAAAGGAATATCAAACGGAGTACAAACGGAATGAAACCTTCGGGAACGTGATTTTCAGAACGAACAATATCCAGGAGACTTGGACCCTACGTCAAGAAATAAAGGAGTAGGCCATGAGGTAGGGGGCGCGCCTACCCCCCCAGGGCGGGCCCTCCACCCTCGTGGGCCCCCTGTTGCTCCACCGACGTACTCCTTCCTCCTATATATACCTACGTACCCCCAAACGATCAGATACGGAGCCAAAAACCTAATTCCACCGCCGCAACCTTCTGTACCCACGAGATCCCATCTTGGGGCCTGTTCCGGAGCTCCGCCGGAGGGGGCATCGATCATGGAGGGCTTCTACATCATCACCATAGCCCCTCCGATGAAGTGTGAGTAGTTTACCTCAGACCTTCAGGTCCATAGTTATTAGCTAGATGGCTTCTTCCCTCTTTTTGGATCTCAATACAATGTTCTCCCCCTCTCTCGAGTAGATCTATTCGATGTAATCTTCTTTTGCGGTGTGTTTGTTGAGACCGATGAATTGTGGGTTTATGATCAAGTTTATCTATGAACAATATTTGAATCTTCTCTGAATTCTTTTATGTATGATTGGTTATCTTTGCAAGTCTCTTCGAATTATCAGTTTGGTTTGGCCTACTAGATTGATCTTTCTTGCAATGGGAGAAGTGCTTAGCTTTGGGTTCAATCTTGCGGTGTCCTTTCCCAGTGACAGTAGGGGCAGCAAGGCACGTATTGTATTGTTGCCATCGAGGATAACAAGATGGGGTTTTTATCATATTGCATGAATTAATCCCTCTACATCATGTCATCTTGCTTAAAGAGTTACTCTGTTTTTATGAACTTAATACTCTAGATGCATGCTGGATAGCGGTCGATGAGTGGAGTAATAATAGTAGATGCAGGCAGGAGTCGTTCTACTTGTCTCGGACGTGATGCCTATATACATGATCATACCTAGATATTCTCATAACTATGCTCAATTCTGTCAATTGCTCAACAGTAATTTGTTCACCCACCGTAGAATACTTATGCTCTCGAGAGAAGCCACTAGTGAAACCTATGGCCCCCGGGTCTATCTTCATCATATTAATCCTCCAACACTTAGTTATTTCCTTTGCTTTTTACTTTGCTTTTATTTTACTTTGCATCTTTATCACAAAAATACCAAAAATATTATCCTATCATATCTATCAGATCTCACTCTCATAAGTGACCGTGTAGGGATTGACAACCCTTATCGCGTTGGTTGCGAGGATTTATTTGTTTTGTGTAGGTGCGAGGGACTCGCGCGTAGCCTCCTACTGGATTGATACCTTGGTTCTCAAAAACTAAGGGAAATACTTACGCTACTTTGCTGCATCACCCTTTCCTCTTCAAGGGAAAACCAACACAGTGCTCAAGAGGTAGCAAGAAGGATTTCTGGCGCCGTTGCCCAGGAGGTCTACGCAAAAGTCAACATACCAAGTTCCCATCACAATCCCTTATCTCCCGCATTACATTATTTGCCATTTGCCTCTCGTTTTCCTCTCCCCCACTTCACATTTGCCTTTTCTTCGCCTTCTTCCCGTATGTCTTCTTGTTTGTGTTTCCATGTGCCTTCTATTTGGTTGCATCTTTGCTTGCTGAGAATCTATTGATATGGATCCACTTAAAGTGTTCTATTTGGATCATCTTCGATCCTTATGCGCTCGTGCTGAAACCCCAACTAGCCTAGTTGACGGAAATTCTTTAGATGAGCATGCTCATTTTGTGTGTCACCGTTTGTCTGAAAAAGGGAAACTCTTATGGAATCAAATAAACAGATTGCTATGTTATGCTTGGAATCTTTGTGAAATTTATGATTTTACGTGTTGCTCTGAGAACCCTAAAAACACCTTCCCTACCTATGTGAGTTTAATGATAATGAAATCTTATCTTCTTATGCAAAGGATGTTTATAGTTACTATGATATCGAACAAATTGAAGAATTTGTTGCTTTCAAGGGTGCTTATGAAGTTGCTTCATTGATTGAAAAGTATGATATTACTCTCTACGAATCTGAAAATTTTGACATACTTAAATATTGCTATGAAAACTATGCTCATAATGTCTATGTCAAAGAATTTATTGAGAGAATGACCGTTGCTTTGGAAGAAAATAATGATATGCATGAATGTATAGATAATGATGATTCCGATGATTTGGTTGAAATATCCATTTATGAACATGATGCTTGCTATTCTTGTGGCCATGATGCCAATATTTATGAAGATGAATTTGCTATAGTTCCATATGTTAAACATGAGATCGTTGCTATTGCACCCCCACTTGATAGTTCCTTCGATGAAAAGCATGATTGCAATGATTTTACTATAAATTCTGTTGATGTCAATTGTGCTAATAATATGCAAAACCCTAAGCTTGGGGATGCTAGTTTTTCTATGTCTACTACTTGTTGCAATGATCATGATTGGGGTGATTCTTCTTTTGATCTTGAAAATTTATTTAAGCCCCATGATGAATATGAGATTGATAATAGTGTTTGAAATAATATTGAAAGTGGGTTTGGAAGAGTGTAAACTTTAGATCCCACATATTTGGAGAATATTCAATCTTATGAAATTTTTGATAAAAGTGGGTTTGGAGAGGTCATGACTTCAGTTAATGTTAATCCCACTATTTCGGAAGAGTGTCAACTTTGCATGCATGTGGACATGTAGAGAAAATTTTATGTGATAGCTATATTGTTGAATTTGCTTTTGATCGTACATGTAATTATTATGAGAGAGGAAAATATGGTTGTAGAAATTTTCATGTTACTAAATTACCTCTCGTTATGTTGAGATTGCTTTTGTTTCTTTCCGCTTCCTTGCATATGCTAGTTTTTGCTTGCCTTGATAATTTGTTTGCCTATAAGATGCCTATGCATAGGAAGTATGTTAGACTTAGATGTGTTTGTCACATGTTTTTTTTATGCTCTCTTTGTGCTTCAATTCTTGTCTTTTATGTGAGCATCATTGAAATCTTAATGCCTAGCTAGGGGCGTTAAACGATAGCGCTTGTTGGGAGGAAACCCAATTTTATTTTTAGTTTTTTGCTTTTTGCTTCTGTTTAGGAATAAATATTTGATCTAGCCTCTGGTTAGATGTGTTTTTATGTTTTAATTAGTGTTTGTGCCAATTTACACCTATAGGATCTTCTTGGATGATAGTTATTTGATCTTGCAGAAAATTCAAGAAACTTTCTGTTCACGAAAACAATTGTTAAAAATCACTAGAACGTGATAAAATATTGATTCCAATTTCTGCTGTTCAATAAAAAAAATTTCTAGGTCTTACTATTTTGGCTGATTTTTTAGAGTTCCAGAAGTTTGCGTTAGTTACAGATTACTACAGACTGTTCTGTTTTTGACAGATTCTGTTTTTCGTGTGTTGTTTGCTTATTTTGATGAATCTATGGCTAGTAAAAGAGTTTATAAACCATAGAGAATTTGGAATACAGTAGGTTTAACACCAATAAAAATAAAGAATGAGTTCATTACAGTACCTTGAAGTGGTCTTTTGTTTTCTTTCGCTAACGGAGCTCACGAGATTTTCTGCTGAGTTATTTGTTGTGAAGTTTTCATGTTTTGGGTGGAAGATTTGATGGATTATGGAACAAGGAGTGGCAAGAGCCTAAGCTTGGGGATGCCCATGGCACCCCCAAGATAATCTAAGGACACCAAAAAGCCAAAGCTTGGGGATGCCCCGGAAGGCATCCCCTCTTTCGTCTACTTCCATCGGTAACTTTACTTGGAGCTATATTTTTATTCACCACATGATATGTGTTTTGCTTGGAGCGTCTTGTATGACTTGAGTCTTTGCTTTTTAGTTTACCACAATCATCCTTGCTGTACACACCTTTTGAGAGAGCCATACATGAATTGGAATTTGTTAGAATACTCTATGTGCTTCGCTTATATCTTTTGAGTTATATAGTTTTGCTCTAGTGCTTCACTTATATCTTTTAGAGCACGGTGGTGGATTTGTTTTATAGAAACTATTGATCTCTCATGCTTTACTTATATTATTTTGAGAGTCTTAAATAGCATGGTAATTTGTTTAAATAATCCTAATATGCTTGGTATTCAAGATTAGTAAAAACTTTCTTATGAGTGTGTTGAATACTAAGAAAAGTTTGATGCTTGATAATTGTTTTGAGATATAAAGATGGTGATATTAGAGTCATGCTAGTTGAGTAGTTGTGAATTTGAGAGATACTTGTGTTAAAGTTTGTGATTCCCGTAGCATGCACGTATGGTGAACCGTTATGTGATGAAGTCGGAGCATAATTTATTTATTGATTGTCTTCCTTATGAGTGGCGGTCGGGGACGAGCGATGGTCTTTTCCTACCAATCTATCCCCTAGGAGCATGCGCGTAATACTTTGCTTTGATAACTTGTAGATTTTTGCAATAATTATATGAGTTCTTTATGACTAATGTTGAGTCCATGGATTATACGCACTCTTCTTCCTTCCACCATTGCTAACCTCTCTAATACCGCGCACTTTTCGCCGGTATCATACACCCACCATAAACCTTCCTCAGAACAGCCACCATACCTACCTATCATGGAATTTCCATAGCCACTCCGAGATATATTGCCATGCAACTTTCCACCGTTTCGTTTATTATGACACGCTCCATCATTGTCATATTGCTTTGCATGATCATGTAGTTGACATCGTATTTCTGGCAAAGCCACCGTTCAAAATTCTTTCATACATGTCACTCTTGATTCATTGCATATCCCGGTACACCGCCGGAGGCATTCATATAGAGTCATATTTTGTTCTAAGTATCGAGTTGTAATTGTTGAGTTGTAAGGAAATAAAAGTGTGATGATCATCATTATTAGAGCATTGTCCCAAGTGAGGGAAGGATGATGGAGACTATGATTCCCCCACAAGTCGGGATGAGACTCCGGACGAAAAAAAGAGGCCATAAAAATGTAGAAAAGGCTCAAATAAAAAAATGAGAGAAAAAGAGAGAAGGGACAATATTCCTATCCTTTTACCACACTTGTGCTTCAAAGTAGCACCATGATCTTCATGATAGAGAGTCTCTCATTTTGTCACGTTCATATACTAGTGGGAATTTTTCATTATAGAACTTGGCTTGTATATTCCAATGATGGGCTTCCTCAAAATGCCCTAGGTCTTCGTGAGCAAGCGAGTTGGATGCACGCCCACTTAGTTTCTTTTGTTGGGCTTTCATATACTTATAGCTCTAGTGCATCCGTTGCATGGCAATCCCTACTCACTCACATTGATATCTATTGATGGGCATCTCCATCGCCCGTTGATACGCCTAGTTGATGTGAGACTATCTTCTCCCTTTTTGTCTTCTCCACAACCACCATTCTATTCGACATATAGTGCTATGTCCATGGCTCATGCTCATGTATTGCGTGAAGATTGAAAAAGTTTGAGAACGTCAAAAGTATGAAACAATTGCTTGGCTTGTCATCGGGGTTGTGCATGATTTAAATACTTTGTGTGGTGAAGATAGAGCATAGCCAGACTATATGATTTTGTAGGGATAACTTTCTTTGGCCATGTTATTTTGAGAAGGCATAATTGCTTTGTTAGTATGCTTGAAGTATTATTATTTTTATGTCAATATTAAACTTTTGTCTTGAATCTTTCGGATCTGAATATTCATACCACAATTAAGAAGAATTACATTGAAATTATGCCTAGTAGCACTCCGCATCAAAAATTATGTTTTTATCATTTACCTCCTCGAGGACGAGCAGGAATTAAGCTTGGGGATGCTTGATACGTCTCCAACGTATCTATAATTTTTGATTGCTCCATGCTATATTATCTACTGTTTTGGACATTATTGGGCTTTATTATTCACTTTTATATTATTTTTGGGACTAACCTATTAACCGGAGGCCCAGCCCAGAATTGATGTTTTTTGCCTGTTTCAGAGTTTCGCAGAAAAAGAATATCAAACGGAGTCCAAACGGAATGAAACCTTCGGGAACGTGATTTTCAGAACGAACAAGATCCAGGAGACTTGGACCCTACGTCAAGAAATAAAGGAGGAGGCCACGAGGTAGGGGGGCGCGCCTACGCCCCCAGGGCGCGCCCTCCACCCTCGTGGGCCCCCTGTTGCTCCACCGACGTACTCCTTCCTCCTATATATACCTATGTACCCCCAAACGATCAGATACGGAGCCAAAAACCTAATTCCACCGCCGCAACCTTCTGTACCCACGAGATCCCATCTTGGGGCCTGTTCTAGAGCTCCCCGGAGGGGGCATCGATCACGGAGGGCTTCTACATCATCACCATAGCCCCTCCGATGAAGTGTGAGTAGTCTACCTCAGACCTTCGGGTCCATAGTTATTAGCTAGATGGCTTCTTCTCTATTTTTGGATCTCAATACAATGTTCTCCCCCTCTCTCGTGGAGATCTATTCGATGTAATCTTCTTTTGCGGTGTGTTTGTTGAGACCGATGAATTGTGGGTTTATGATCAAGTTTATCTATGAACAATATTTGAATCTTCTCTGAATTCTTTTATGTATGATTGGTTATCTTTGCAAGTCTCTTCGAATTATCAGTTTGGTTTGGCCTACTAGATTGATCTTTCTTGCAATGGGAGAAGTGCTTAGCTTTGGGTTCAATCTTGCGGTGTCCATTCCCAGTGACAGTAGGGGCAGCAAGGCACGTATTGTATTGTTGCCATCGAGGATAACAAGATGGGGTTTTTATCATATTGCATGAATTTATCCCTCTACATCATGTCATCTTGCTTAAAGCGTTACTCTGTTTTTATGAACTTAATACTCTAGGTGCATGCTGGATAGCGGTCGATGAGTGGAGTAATAGTAGTAGATGCAGGCAGGAGTCGGTCTACTTGTCTCGGACGTGATGCCTATATACATGATCATACCTAGATATTCTCATAACTATGCTCAATTCTGTCAATTGCTCAACAGTAATTTGGTCACCCACCGTAGAATACTTATGCTCTCGAGAGAAGCCACTAGTGAAACCTATGGCCCCCAGGTCTATCTTCATCATATTAATCCTCCAACACTTAGTTATTTCCTTTTCTTTTTACTTTGCTTTTATTTTACTTTGCATCTTTATCACAAAAATACCAAAAATATTATCCTATCATATCTATCCAATCTCACTCTCGTAAGTGACCGTGTAGGGATTGACAACCCCTTATCGCGTTGGTTGCGAGGATTTATTTGTTTTGTGTAGGTGCGAGGGACTCGCGCGTAGCCTCCTACTGGATTGATACCTTGGTTCTCAAAAACTGAGGGAATACTTACGCTACTTTGTTGTATCACCCTTTCCTCTTCAAGGGAAAACCAACGCAGTGCTCAAGAGGTAGCAGAACTCCAAACCCTAGAACAATCTACTAAAAACAGGGGATAGATTGCGTATAGTTAGCAAGCAGAAAATCATACAACAAATACAAAAAGCAACTAAATCAAACCCTAGGATGAAACAACTAGAACATATCAACAAGTATGGAAAGATGAACAGTAGCACATCTAGGCAAGCACAACAACAAAAGTATCCATAAACTAACTAGCATGTGACAGACACAATCTAGACTACAAAATCAACAACACTAAGACAATTAGATGCATCAGATCTAGCATCAACCATAGCACCACACCCTCCCTTACATGCATCTGACTGCTAAAATCACCAAAGGGGAAATGAAATCCACTCAACTCTAAAGGGAGAAATAGCACAAACAAGCATCTCACAAACAAATCTGACCACGAGGGAATGGAATCCACCCAATCACACGCACAAGAACCCTACCTAATCTCCCACCCACCATCAGAAGAAGGGGCAAGAAGCGGGCGCGACAGCACATAGAAGAAACAGAGAGGCCTCGACAGATCTGGAGAAACTAAGGGCAAGCATTAGGGGGGCAGCATTTGTACCTCTCCAAACGACCCCCGCACGCATGAATCCTCGGTGGTTCTTCCACTCCCCACGACGCCACGCACACCTTCGAACCGCGCAGGCAGTTGCCGCCCTCGCTTCAGAGCGGGACAGACCGGGCTAAGGGAGGGAGAGCGCGGCATGGGCCAGAAATAGGAGCGGGGGCGTGCGCCGGTTACTCGACTCACGAGGGCAGGGGACAGCGGCGGAGAAATCGGGAGGAGTTGGAGGGGACGAAGGCAGCGGAGCAACGGAGAGGGGGAAGGGAGCGAGCGACAGGGAGACGGGGGTTTTCTGACAGGTGGTGCCGATAGAGATGGACACTTAATGCCTCTTTGGCGTGGGTGTTGTGAGCTGGTGAAATTACAGTTTTACCCCCCAATAGCTAAAAAAGTAAATACATCTATAGATAAATGAATGCACCATTTGAATGCATCTATTATAATGAGATAAGATCGCACAATAGCACTGCTGATATCCTTAGAACCAAAAATTGATGGCACCTACAGAAACAAGAGAAAGAAGTTCAAAAATAAAGAAGAGAAGTTCAAGTACACTAATCAGAGAAGTAAAGGCATATGAATAAATAAATACTAAGAAACAAAAATAAGAAGTTCAAGTACAAAAACATATCAAGTCCATATCCAACTAAAATACACAACTTAAAAACAATATAGAAGTTCAAAACCAAATATAGAAGTTATTAAAATCATTTTTATCAACAATAACTGATGAAGTTCAAGTTGTAAAAACACAGAAGTTCGGGGGTTTGAAAAATCATCAAATGAACATGTAAATAAACAAACTACACAGAAGCAAAAATCTTGTAAGTTCAGGTTAAACACATACTGAACATGCCTTTTTACTTGCATTTTCAAACGTGAAAAAACACAAGTTCAATCACTGATACAATAGAAGTCCAGCTTCTACTACAGACCTTGAGAATAAGAAGTTCAAAGAGTGATGATATAGAAGTCTGGGGTTATCTAAAACCAAAAAACAAGCATACAGAACAAGCAAAAACAGAGGACTTGCTGCATAACCTTGCAAAATAAAGGAAAATTAGAAGTTTAACCATTAATAAAAAAGAAGTCCAACTTCTACTAAAGATAGTGGATGATCAAAAAACTATCCCAAAAACATAGATTAAAGGAAAAGAGGATGCATGTGCATGTGGTCCAGCTCCACAGTTACACACATGATGACAGTCAACAACATAAAACATACTTGATTTTTTATATAACAACAGCAACAGACTAGATCGTATTGCCTCATCTCCTAAAAGCATGCGTAAAAGAGCACATAAGTTCAAGTACAAAAGTTATAGCCGTCCAGCTTGTACAACAGAACGTTAAATGATTGAAAAAACAACCCCGATCAAATTTCGTTCCCAGATTTCATCGTTTGGGTCAATTCCAACATGTCAACAACCATTTCGAACGTCGTCATACTCCAGATAAAACATCAAAAAAAGATCCGCCATCAAGCTGTCCGCACGAACAACGAACCACGGCGGGAGGCAGAAGGTCCAATCCACAATTTTGGAATGAATGAGCCAGCCAAATCAAATTAACAACGCAGGAAAGATTCAACCGCCATTTCGAACGTCATCATGCCGTAGATAAACATGAAAATGATTCTCATCATGTTGTCCCTCGAACAGAAAACCATGGCCGGAGGCAGAAGATCCAATCGCCGGATTTTGATTTGTATGAGCCCGCATAATCAAATTAACAACATGGGCAGGATTCAGTCTCACTAATGCACGCAAATCCGCCGCCAATCTGAACAGCAAAACTACAAATCTACAACAGCGGCCGAAACCACTCCCGCGGACGAAGAACAGAGGCGACGGAACACCAAATCGAATTCGTTCGAAAATAACAACAAAACATGCAGTTAACTCGTACCTAAACCCAATTCTCATCGTGATAGAGATTCTAGGACATCCAGTATATGCAAAAAACTTGTAACAAACCCATGTTCATCACCGCCCGAGAGTAAATCCGCCAATTAGCTAGATTGCGAATCAAAACAAGCATTTAGTTTCTAAAAAACGTGTCCACATTACACTTACATCACAAACAACACGAATGATCAGAAAAACTCGCGGTAGAAGGCACGGTTGCGAAGATAGCCCGAAAGTCAAGTTCGTACAGAGGGAAGTTCAGGCCAGTTACGCAGCAGTTCAGGTTGTGATCAGAATATTATTCTGATCCCGTGATCAGAATAGTGTTTATATTCAAAAATATAGTTTTGTGATACATCAAAAATTGATATGTCATATATTCAAAAATATATATTTTGTTGAAATAGTCAAATATTCAAAAATATAGCTTGAGTTGAAGGCTAATGTGTCCCTCCGCAAAAATTGATATGTCGCATACCGGCATATTCTCTTATTATCTGGCCCCATTTGTCAGCGAACCCGCAGATCAATTTCTCTAGTGCGCCCATTCTTGTGCACGGCGTCCTCTCACACAGATTGACACGTACTCAGACCCGATGATTCGACATGGCAGCTAGCTTCACAATCTCATAATCGCACTCGTCCAATGAACATGATGAATAACGATTAGACAGTATGTATGCAATCGTGCAAAAAATGAAAATGTTATCCAAGTAATTGAGCTGACCACACTAATCCAACGAATACAATAAGAGATAGCACATCCAGTCCACTGACCAAGCTCACGGGTACTCACGTTAGGGTTGGCTTGGTCCCGCGCCTGATGCAATTAGTAATGAGGTGAGCATTGAATTAGAATTAGTAACTATTCTGCATATATTTTAGATAGAATTAGTAACTCGAGCACTGCTGCCCTGTTGCAGGCTTTCAACTCACTATATCATCTTGATCTTGTTGTCTTTATCGGTCATTGAGAAGAAAGCAAGAAAGGTATGGAAAAGCTTAAATCTATTGAGTATATAGCATAAAACTACCACATTACGGGCTATGCCTACAAAAAAAACTATCACTTATATTAACTAGAAAAATGCCCGTGCGTTGCAACGGAAGATAAAAAGAAGCAGACAGCAGTGCTCGTCAATCACGCCACCGTGCTTTGGCTTCTCAGACTGTCGTGCTTGCTCACGCCATCGCTAGTTTTAGCATCGTGGTCTTATGTTCCCGCCCACTGCGTTGCCGGCTGCCACTGGTTTGCCGTGTCCCTGCCGGCAGATGCACATCGCGCACTCTCGCCTATCGACCTTCGCCATGTGCGCATTGACGCAAGCTGCACGCCTATCAGTAGGAGTCGCCACATCACTCCTAGACGTCGCCACCATGGCCCGCTGCCGCTGCCAACCACGCGTTTGGATTGGCACGCCGCGAGCATCGCGTACTACGACCATCACATCGCACGAGCCATGCCCGCTGGCCATCGCCGGGTCGCAGACCCGCACCATCATGCCAGCATGCCACCACGAGCCGTAGTGTTGCAAACGTGCCTTGGCCGCCCACTATGTTATCAGATGTTGCTGGTGTGCCAAGCCCCTATGCCGGTAGATGCATGTCACTCACTCTCGTCCACTGGCCTTCATCCCGCGTGCACTGTCACGAGCTTCACGACTACCAGCAGGAGTCGCCGCACCGCTCCTAGTCATCGCTACGATGCCCTGCTAGCAACCGTGCCCCGAGCGCCCATGCGCCTTGGCCCAGCTGGGTAAGAGCATCACGTGCTACCACCATGAGCCGTAGTGATTCGGACGTGCATCGACCGCGCCAGATGCACGAGCTGATCCACCTAGGCCAGCCACAGACGCTGCGAGCGTCCCTCTGCCGAGTGTCACAGTTTTAGTTGGGCTCGACCTGGGCTTAAGAGGCGAGTTCGACTCCCCTAGCATATAGTGCCTAACGTTGATAAATTGTTCTCTTTTTTATGAATTGTTCTCTTTGATGAACAAGAAGAAAAAGCAATCGTTTATTTTTTCTCACTTATGGGTGGCATTGATGGGTAATTTTCATCAACTCTAGACATACTTTAAATCTCAACCATCGTTCCTCATAGTTAACATAAAATTAACGAATATAAAGAGGTGACGGATGGAGAACTATGAAAGCCTTCGTCCTTTAATATTAGGTAAAGATTTTTCAAAATGCTACCACTATTTTGGTTGGCTGTTCTAAAAAACAATAATGACCGAATGCTTAAGTTTTGATCAGGTTTATGACATGGATGGTCCACATGTCAGGAGAAAAATCATTTGACCGTTTGTTGACTGTTAAGTTTAATGTTGAGCCCACAAGTCTATGTCACCTAGATCAAGGAAGGTACGTGACATAGTCATCCCTTTTGACATGCTCACTGAGGAAGCTCAAATTATCTATCTACTGGGGAGAATGGAGCGGTCGTGATAACTTTTCCCTATTGACGCCTCCCCCTGCCACCGCGTCGCCTAACCTAGGCGACATGGGGGGGGGGGATCTGCGCCGGCCCAAAGGCCTACTCCCTCGTCCTCTCTCCCCTGATGCCGCCGGAGGCCACGGCTGTAGCCTGCCAGTGATGGCGGCGACGGGGCTTTCCCCCTCGCGTGGTGGCTGCGTCTTCCCCTGGCAGCGGCGGTGCACAGAACTGCGGGGCACCACCTGAAGGAAATATGCCCTAGAGGCAATAATAAAGTTGTTATTTATATTTCCTTATACATCATGCTAAATGTCTTTTATTCATGCTAGTATTGTATTAACCGGAAACTTGATACATGCGTGAATACATAGACGAAATAGACCCTAGTATGCATCTACTAGACTAGCTCGTTAATCAAAGATGGTTATGTTTCCTAACCATAGACATGAGTTGTCATTTGAATAACGGGATCACATCATTAGGAGAATGATGTGATGGACAAGACCCATCCGTTAGCTTAGCAATATGATCGTTTAGTTTTTCTGCTATTGCTTTCTTCATGACTTATACATGTTCCTATGACTATGAGATTATGCAGCTCCCGAATACTGGAGGAACACCTTGTGTGCTACCAAACGTCACAACGTAACTGGGTGATTATAAAGATGCTCTACAGGTGTCTCCGAAGGTGTTTGTGGTGTTGGCTGATACGTCCATTTTGCATCATGCTTTTATATCGATATTTATTTCATTATGGGCTGTTATTGCACGTTATGTCACAATACTTATGCCTATTCTCTCTTATTTTACAAGGTTTACATGAAGAGGGACAATGCCGGCAGCTGGAATTCTGGGCTGGAAAAGGAGCAAATATTAGAGACCTATTTTGCACAGCTCTAAAAGTCCTGAAACTTCACGAAGTCAATTTTGGAATTAATAAAAAATACTGAGCGGAGAAAATACCAGAGGGGGGCGACACCCTGGCAACGAGGGTGGGAGGCATGCCCTACCCCCCTGGGCGCGCCCCCCTTCCTCGTGGGCCCCCTGGCAGGCCTCCGGTGCCCATGTTCTGCTATATGAAGCCTTTTGTCCGAGAAAAATCACAAGCAAGCTTTCGGGAAGAAACTCCACCGCCACGAGGTGAAACCTTGGCGGAACCAATCTAGGGCTCCGGTAGAGCTGTTCTGCCGGGGAAACTTCCCTCCGGGAGGGGTAAATCATCGTCATCACCAACAATCCTCTCATCGGGAGGGGGTCAATCTCCATCAACATCTTCACCAGCACCATCTCCTCTCAAACCCTAGTTCATCTCTTGTATCCAATCTTTGTCCCAAAGCCTTAGATTGGTACATGTGGGTTACTAGTAGTGTTAATTACTCCTTGTAGTTGATACTAGTTGGTTTATTTGGTGGAAGATCATATGTTCAGATCCCATATGCATATTAATACCCCTCCGATTATGAACATGAATATGATTTGTGAGTAGTTACGTTTGTTCCTGAGGACATGGGAGAAGTCTTGCTATAAGTAGACATGTGAATTTGGTATTCGTTTGATATTTTGATGAGATGTATGTTGTCCCTCCTCTAGTGGTGTTTATGTGAACGTCGACTACATGACACTTCACCATTATTTGGGCCTAGAGGAAGGAATTGGGAAGTAATAAGTAGATGATGGGTTGCTAGAGTGACAGAAGCTTAAACCCTAGTTTATGAGTTGCTTCGTAAGGGGCTGATTTGGATCCATATGTTTCATGCTATGGTTAGGTTTACCTTAATACTTCTTTTGTAGTTGCGGATGCTTGCAATAGGTGTTAATCATAAGTGGGATGCTTGTCCAAGAAAGGGCAGCACCCAAGCACCGGTCCACCCACATACAAAATTATCAAAGTAACGAACGCGAATCATATGGGCGTGATGAAAACTAGCATGACGATAATTCCCATGTGTCCTCGAGAGCGCTTTTCTCTATATAAGAGTTTGTCCAGGCTTGTCCTTTGCTACAAAAAGGATTGGGCCATCTTTCTGCACTTCATTTACTTTCATTTCTTGTTACCCATTACAAATTACCTTATCACAAAACTATCTGTTACCGATAATTTCAGTGCTTGCAGAGAATACCTTGCTGAAAACCGCTTATCATTTCCTTCTGTTCTTCGTTGGGTTCGACACTCTTACTTATCGAAAGGACTACGATAGATCCCCTATACTTGTGGGTCATCAAGACTCTTTTCTGATGCCGTTGCCGGGGAGTGAAGCGCCTTTAGTAGGTGGAATTTGGTAAGGAAAAATTTATATAGTGTTCTGAAATTTACTGTCACTTGTTACTATGGAAAGTAATCCTCTGAGGGGCTTGTTCGGGGTATCTTCACCCCGACCAGTAGAGCAAAGAGTTGCTCCTCAACCTACTGAACCTACTGAAAATGTTTACTTTGAAATTCCTACGAGGATGATAGAGAAACTGCTAGCTAATCCTTTTGCAGGAGATGGAACATTGCATCCCGATTTACACCTAATCTATGTGGATGAAGTTTGTGGATTATTTAAGCTTGCAGGTATGCCCGATGATGTTATCAAGAAGAAGGTCTCCCTTTATCTTTGAAGGGAGAGGCGTTGACATGGTATAGGCTATGTGATGATATGGGATCATGGAACTACAAACGATTGAAATTGGAATTTCATCAGAAGTTTTATCCTATGCATCTTGTTCACCGTGATCGTAATTATATATATAATTTTTGGCCTCGCGAAGGAGAAAGCATCGCTCAATCTGGGGGGGGGGGGCTTAAGTCAATGTTATATTCATGCCCCACTCATGAGCTCTCAAGAGAAATGATTATTCAAAAAATTTATGCTCGGCTTTCTCTCAATAATCGCTCCATGCTCGATACTTCTTGTACTGGCTCTTTTATGATGAAGACTATTGAATTCAAATGGGATTTATTGGAAAGAATTAAACGCAACTCTGAATATTGGGACCTCGACGAAGGTAAGGAGTCAGGTATAACACCTAAGTTTGATTGTGTTAAATCTTTTATGGATACCGATGTTTTCCGTGAATTTAGCACTAAATATGGACTTGACTCTGAGATAGTAGCTTCTTTCTGTGTATCCTTTGCTACTCATGTTGATCTCCCTAAGGAGAAGTGGTTTAAATATAATCCTCCCATTAAAGTAAAAGTAGTTGCACCTATTAAAGTTGAAGAAAAGACTATCACTTATGATGATCCTGTTGTTCCTACTGCTTATATTGAGAAGCCACCTTTCCTTGTTAGAATAAAGGATCATGCTAAAGCTTCAACTGTAGTCAACAAAAGTAATATTAGGACACACAAACCCCCTGAGCAAGTTAAAGTTGAACCTAAAATCGCTATGGTTAAAGATCTCTTGGCCGATAATATTGATGGGCATGTTATTTACTTCTCCAATGAAGCTACTAGAATTGCTAGACCTGATGCTAAAAATAAACATAGACCTGTTGTAGGCATGCATGTTATTTCTGTTAAAATAGGAGATCATTGTTATTATGGCTTATGTGATATGGGTGCTAGTGCAAGTGCAATACCTCATTCCTTATAGAAAGGAATTATGCATGATACTGCACCTGCTGAGATAGAAGAAATTGATGTTACAATTAAGCTTGCCAATAGAGATACTATTTCATCAATCGGGATTGTTAGAGATGTTGAAGTATTGTGTGGGAAAGTTAAATATCCTGCTGATTTTCTTGTTCTTGGTTCCCCACAAGATAGTTTTTGTCCCATTATATTTGGTAGACCCTTATTGAACACTGTTAATGCTAGGATAGACTGCGAAAAGGATGTTGTTACTATTGGTTTGGGTGATATGTCTCATGAGTTTAATTTTGCTAAATTTAGTAGACAACCTCGTGAGGAAGAATTGCCTAGTAAAGATGAAATTGTTGGTCTTGCTTCTATTGTCGTGCCTCCTAATGATCCTTTAGAACAATATCTGCTCGACCATGAAAATGATATGTTTATGAATGAAAGAAGGGAAATAGATGAAGTATTCTTTAAACAGGGACCTATTCTGAAACACAATTTGCCTGTTGAAGTCCTAGGGGATCCTCCTCCACCCAAGGGTGATCCCGTGTTTGAGCTTAAACCATTACCTGATACTCTTAAATATGCTTATCTTGATGAAAAGAAGATATATCCTGTTATTATTAGTGCTAACCTTTCAGAGCATGAAGAAGAGAAATTATTGAAAACTCTCAAGAAGCACCGTGCTGCTATTGGATATACTCTTGATGATCTTAAGGGCATTAGTCCCACTCTATGTCAACACAAAATAAATTTGGAGAAAGACGCCAAAAAAGTTATTGATCACCAACGACAGCTAAATCCTAAGATGAAAGAAGTAGTAAGAAAGGAAATATTAAAGCTCCTTGAAGCAGGTATAATCTATCCCGTTGCTGATAGTCAGTGGGTAATTCATTGTGTCCCTAAGAAGGGAGGTATTACTGTCGTTCCTAACGATAAAGATGAATTGATTCCACAAAGAATTATTACAGGTTATAGGATGGTGATTGATTTTAGCAAATTAAATAAAGCTACTAAAAAAGATCATTACCCTTTGCCTTTCATTGATCAAATGCTAGAAAGATTATCCAAACATACACATTTTTGCTTTCTAGATGGTTACTCTGGTTTCTCTCAAATACCTGTGTCAGCTGATGATCATGAGAAGACCACTTTTACTTGCCCTTTCGGTACCTTTGCTTATAGACGTATGCCTTTTGGTTTATGTAATGCACCTGCTACCTTTCAAAGATGCATGATGGCTATATTCTCTGATTTTTGTGAAAAGATTTATGAGGTTTTCATGGATGATTTCTACATTTATGGATCCTTTTTTGATTTTTGCTTGAGCAACCTTGATCGAGTTTTGCAGAGATGTGAAGAAACTAACCTTGTCTTGAACTGGGAGAAATGCCACTTTATGGTTAATGAAGGCATTGTCTTGGGGCATAAAATTTCTGAAAGAGGTATCGAAGTTGATAAAGCTAAACTTGATGCTATTGAAAAGATGCCGTGTCCCAAGGACATCAAAGGTATAAGAAGTTTCCTTGGTCATGCCGGTTTTTATAGGAGGTTCATTAAGGACTTCTCAAAAATTTCTCGGCCACTCACTAATCTATTACAAAAAGATATCCTTTTTGTCTTTGATGATAATTGTGTGGAAGCATTTGAAATACTTAAGAAAGCATTAATTTCTGCACCTATTGTTCAGCCACCTGATTGGAATTTACCCTTTGAAATTATGTGTGATGCTAGTGATTATGCTGTAGGTGTTGTTCTAGGACAAAGAGTTGATAAGAAATTAAATGTCATTCCATATGCTAGTAAAACTCTAGACAATGCCCGGAGAAATTATGCTACTACTGAAAAGGAATTTTTAGCAGATGTATTTGCTTGTGATAAGTTCAGACCTTATATTGTTGATTCTAAAGTAACTATTCACACTGATCACGCTGCTATTAAATATCTTATGGAAAAGAAAGAAGTTAAACCTAGACTTATTAGATGGGTTCTCCTACTACAAGAATTTGATTTGCATATTATTGATAGAAAGGGAGCTGAGAACCCCATTGCAGACAACTTGTCTAGGTTAGAGAATGTTCTTGATGACCCACTACCTATTGATGATAGCTTTCCTGATGAACAATTAAATGTCATAAATGCTTCTCGTACTGCTCCATGGTATGCTGATTATGCTAATTACATTGTTGCTAAATTTATACCACCTAGTTTCACATACCAGCAAAAGAAAAGGTTTTTCTATGATTTGAGGCATTACTTTTGGGATGACCCACACCTTTATAAAGAAGGAGTAGATGGTGTTATTAGACGTTGTATACCTGAGCATGAACAGGAACATATCCTACGTAAGTGTCACTCCGAAGCTTATGGAGAACACCACGCTGGAGATAGAACTGCACATAAGGTATTGCAATCTGGTTTTTATTGGCCTACTCTCTTCAAGGATGCCCGTAAGTTTGTCTTATCTTGTGATGAATGTCAAAGAATTGGTAACATTAGTAGACGTCAAGAAATGCCTATGAATTATTCACTTGTTATTGAACCATTTGATGTTTGGGGCTTTGATTATATGGGACCGTTTCCCTCCTCTAATGGGTATACACATATTTTAGTTGCTGTTGATTACGTTACTAAGTGGGCAGAAGCTATTCCAACTAGTAGTGCTGATCATAACACCTCTATTAAGATGCTTAAAGAAGTTATTTTTTCGAGGTTTGGAGTCCCTAGATATTTAATGACTGATGGTGGTTCACATTTTATTCATGGTGCCTTTCGTAAAATGCTTGCTAAGTATGATGTTAATCATAGAATTGCATCTCCTTATCACCCGCAGTTTAGTGGTCAAGTAGAATTGAGTAATAGAGAGCTCAAATTAATTTTGCAAAAGACTGTTAATAGATCTAGAAAGAATTGGTCCAAGAAACTTGATGATGCATTATGGGCCTATAGAACTGCATATGAAAATCCTATGGGTATGTCTCCGTATAAAATGGTTTATGGAAAAGCATGTCACTTACCTCTCTAACTAGAACATAAGGCATATTGGGCCATTAAGGAGCTCAATTATGATTTCAAACTTGCCGGTGAGAAGAGGTTATTTGACATTAGCTCACTTGACGAATGGAGAACCCAAGCTTATGAGAATGCCAAACTGTTTAAAGAGAAAGTTAAAAGATGGCATGACAAAAGAATACAAAAGCGTGAGTTTAATGAAGGTGATTATGTGTTGCTATTCAACTCTCGTTTAAGATTTTTTGCAGGAAAACTTCTCTCTAAATGGGAAGGTCCTTACGTTATCGAGGAGGTCTATCGTTCCGGTGCCATAAAAATCAACAACTTCGAAGGCACAAATCCGAAGGTGGTGAATGGTCAAAGAATCAAACATTATATCTTCGATAATCCTATAAATGTTGAAACTAATTTTATTGAAACCGTAACCCCGGAGGAATACATAAGGGACACTTTCCAGAACGTTTCAGACCCCGAAAAGGAATAGGTATGTGGTACGGTAAGTAAACCGACTCCAAAATAGTTCTAATGGCAATTTTTCTCCGTTTTGGAATATTTAAGAAAATAGCAAAATAAGAAGTAGTCCGGGAAGGACACGAGGCTTCCACGAGGGTGGAGGGCGCGCCCTACCCCCTGGGCGCGCCCCCTGCCTCGTGGGCACCTCGTGTGCTCTCCGGACTCCGTTTTATTGCACGATACTTCTTTTGGTCGGTAAAAATTCATTATATAATCTCCCGAAGGTTCTGACCACCGTATCACGCAATTATCCTCTGTTTTTGTTTCGAGCTATTTCTGCCGCAGATTAGAGCAAGATGTCTTCTCAGGAGTCAGTCGGGTAGAGTCGGGTGTCTCATCCGACACCAGGACCATGGGGCAAACAGCGATGCCTATCACTTTGGGACCTCAACGGAAGAAGAGATGGAAGCTGACTTGAAAAGAATAGATGCCATGGAGGAGGATCAAGACGTTACTCCTTGTTTCCGGGCAGGATTCATGATGGGGGAACTATAGAGCTCAGCTATCCCAAACTCGGTCATCCCCTCCAATATTAAATTTCTCTCTTATGAAAATATGAAAAGGAGTGTTACTTGTTCTCCCGCAGCTATGCAGCATCCATGGGTGCAAGGAGCTTTAACCATCACGGGTAAGCTCCGTAAGGAAATAATGCAGTTTAAGCGGCAAGTCAACAAGCTCGAGGAGGAGAATCGTATCCTGAGGGATATCATAGCCAAGAATATCACATCACCACCTCCGAAGAAAGAGCAATAATCACATGGGTATGGGCACTCCCCTTGGCAACTGCCAAGCTTGGGGGAGGTGCCCCAGTATTGTATCACCATCACACTCCTATCTTTACCGCTATTCTTAGTTCGATCCTTTTGGTAATATCTTGATCTAGTAGAATAAAGTTTTAGTATGATTTAGTTTTGAGTTTTTCCTTATGATCCTTCTATGTAATCGAGTCCGTGAGCTATATATAATAAAGATTAGTGTTGAGTCAAGGGCTTGATTATTTTGCTATGATATTAAGGGAATAAAAGAAAAAAAGAAAGAATAAAAAGAAGTAAAGAGATCATATTAATCTTATGGAGAGTAATGAGTTCACATATAAAGAGTATGATGATTAAAAGTTGTTGAGAGTTGACAAACATAGTTTTGTTCATCGTTGCAATTAATAGGAGGTAATAAAGAAAGAGAGGTCCCACATATAAATATACTATCTTGGACATCTTTTATGATTGTGAGCACTCATTAAAGTATGACATGCTAAAGAGTTGATGTTGGACAAGGAAGACAACGTAATGGGTTATGTTTTCCTATATCCGAAATAAAGTATATTGTCATGGATCATCCAACATGTTGATCTTACCTTTCTCCCTCATGCTAGCCAAATTCTTTACACCAAGTAGAGATACTACTTGTGCTTTCGAATACCCTTAAACCCAGTTTTGCCATGAGAGTCCACCATACCTACCTAGGGATTGAGTAAGATCCTTCAAGTAAGTTGTCATGTTGCTTGCAATAAAAATTGCTTTCTAAATATGTATGATTTATTAGTGTGGAGAAAATAAGCTTTATACGATCGAGTGATGTGGAAGAAATAAAAGCGACAGACTGCATAATAAAGGTCCACATCACAAGTGGCAATATAAAGTGACGTTCTTTTGCATTAGGATTTCGTGCATCCAACCCCATAAGCACATGACAACCTCTACTTCCCTCTGCGAAGGGCCTATATTTTACTTTTGTCTTATACCTTGCAAGAGTCATGGTGATCTTCACCTTTCCTTTTTATATTTTATCCTTTGGGAAGCACACCGTGTTGGAAAGATCCTGATATATATCCAATTGGATGTAAGTTGGCATGAATCATTATTGTTGACATTAACCTTGAGGTAAAAGGTTGGGAGGCAACACAATAAGCCCCTATCTTTCTCTGTGTCCGATTAAAGCTCCATAACCATAAGTATTGCGTGAGTGGTAGCAATTGTGAAAGACTAAATCATAGTTGAGTATGTGGACTTGCTGAAAAGCTCTTATATTGACTCTTTCTGATGTTATGATAAATTGCAATTGCTTCAATGACTGAGATTATAGTTTGTTGGTTCTCAATGAAGTTTCTGATTCATACTTGACGTTGTGAATAGATTATTACTTGAGCATAAGAAATCATATGACAATATATATATATATATATATATATATATGTTGTTATAAGAATGATCATGATGCCCTCATGTCCGTATTTTATTTTATTGACACCTCTATCTCTAAACATGCAGCCATATTTATCGTTATCGGCTTCCGCTTGAGGACAAGCGAGGTCTAAGCTTGGGGGAGTTGATACGTCCATTTTGCATCATGCTTTTATATCGATATTTATTGCATTATGGGCTGTTATTGCATGTTATGTCACAATACTTATGCCTATCTTCACTTATTTTACAAGGTTTATGTCATAAGAAATCATGATAAATGTCTTTTATTCATGCTAGAATTGTATTAACCGGAAACTTGATACATGCGTGAATACATAGACGAAATAGACCCTAGTATGCCTCTACTAGACTAGCTCGTTAATCAAAGATGGTTATGTTTCCTAACCATAGACATGAGTTGTCATTTGATTAATGGGATCACATCATTAGGAGAATGATGTGATGGACAAGACCCATCCGTTAGCTTAGCAATATGATCGTTTAGTTTTTCTGCTATTGCTTTCTTCATGACTTATACATGTTCCTATGACTATGAGATTATGCAGCTCCCGAATACCGGAGAAACACCTTGTGTGCTATCAAACGTCACAACGTAACTGGGTGATTATAAAGATGCTCTACAGGTGTCTCCGAAGGTGTTTGTGGTGTTGGCTGATACGTCTATTTTGCATCATGCTTTTATATCGATATTTATTGCATTATGGGCTGTTATTGCACGTTATGTCACAACACTTATGCCTATTCTCTCTTATTTTACAAGGTTTACATGAAGAGGGACAATGCCGGCAGCTGGAATTCTGGGCTGGAAAAGGAGCAAATATTAGAGACCTATTCTGCACAGCTCCAAAAGTCCTGAAACTTCACGGAAGTCATTTTTGGAATTAATAAAAAATACTGAGTGGAGAAAATACCATAGGGGGCGACACCCTGGCCACGAGGGTGGGAGGCGCGCCCTACCCGCCTGGGTGCGCCCCCTGCCTCGTGGGCCCCCTGGCAGGCCTCTGGTGCCCATCTTCTGCTATATGAAGTCTTTCGTCCGAGAAAAAATCACAAGCAAGCTTCTGGGAAGAAACTCCGCCGCCACGAGGCGGAACCAATCTAGGGCTCCGGCAGAGCTGTTCTGCCGGGGAAACTTCCCTCCGGGAGGGGGAAATCATCGCCATCGTCATCACCAACGATCCTCTCATCGGGAGGGGGTTAATCTCCATCAACATCTTCACCAGCACCATCTCCTCTGAAACCCTAGTTCATCTCTTGTATCCAATCTTTGTCCCAAAGCCTCAGATTGGTAATTGTGGGTTACTAGTAGTGTTAATTACTCCTTGTACTTGATGCTAGTTGGTTTATTTGGTGGAAGATCATATGTTCAGATCCTATATGCATATTAATACCCCTCTGATTATGAACATGAATATGATTTGTGAGTAGTTACGTTTGTTCCTGAGGACATGGGAGAAGTCTTGCTATAAGTAGTCATGTGAATTTGGTATTCGTTCGATATTTTGATGAGATGTATGTTGTCTCTCCTCTAGTGGTGTTATGTGAACGTCGACACCATTATTTGGGCCTAGAGGAAGGCATTGGGAAGTAATAAGTAGATGATGGGTTGCTAGAGTGACAGAAGCATAAACCCTAGTTTATGAGTTGCTTCGTAAGGGGCTGATTTGGATCCATATGTTTCATTCTATGGTTAGGTTTACCTTAATACTTCTTTTGTAGTTGCGGATGCTTGCAATAGGGGTTAATCATAAGTGGGATGCTTGTCCAAGAAAGGGCAGCACCCAAGCACGGGTCCACCCACATACCAATTTATCAAAGTAACGAACGCGAATCATATGAGCGTGATGAAAACTAGCTTGACGATAACTCCCATGTGTCCTCGGGAGCACTTTTCTCTATATAAGAGTTTTTCCAGGCTTGTCCTTTTCTACAAAAAGGATTGGGCCATCTTGCTGCACTTTATTTACTTTCATTGCTTGTTACCCATTACAAATTACCTTATCACAAAACTATCTGTTACCGATAATTTCAGTGCTTGCAGAGAATACCTTGCTGAAAACCGCTTATCATTTCCTTCTGCTCCTCGTTGGGTTCGACACTCTTACTTATCGAAAGGACTACGATAGATACCCTATACTTGTGGGTCATCATTGGCATAGATCGAGAATAAGATTTGTCACTCCGAGTGTCGAAGAGGTATCTCTGGGCCCTCTCGGTAATACACATCATAATAAGCCTTGCAAGTAAACGAATAATGAGTTAGTCATGAGATGATGTATTATGGAATGAGTAAAGATCTTGCCGGTGACGAGATTGAACTAGGTATGATGATACCGACGATCGAATATGGGGCAAGTAACATACCGATGACAAAGGGAACAACGTATGTTGTTATGTGGTTTGACCGATAAAGATCTTCGTAGAATATGTGGGAACCAATATGTGCATCCAGGTTCCTCTATTGGTTATTGACCGGTGATGAGTCTTGGTCATGTCTACATAGTTCTCGAACCCGTAGGGTCCGCACGCTTAACGTTCGATGCGATCGGTATTATGAGTTTATGTGTTTTGATGCACCGAAGGTAGTTCAGAGTCCCGGATGTGATCACAGACATGACGAGGAGTGTCGAAATGGTCGAGACATAAAGATTGATATATTGGAAGGTTATATTCGGACAGCGGAAGGGTTCAGGGGGTCACCGGATAAATTCCGGAGTACCGGGAGGTTACCGGAACCCCCGGGGAGTATATGGGCCTTATTGGCCTTTAGGGGAGAGAGAGAGGGGCTGCCTAGGGCTGGGCCGCGAGCCCCCCAAGCCTAGTTCGAATTGGACTAGGGGGGAGGGGCGGAACCCCCTCCTTCCTTCTCTTTCTCTCCTTCGCTTCCCCCTTCTCCTACTCCTACTAGGAAAGGGGAGTCCTACTCCTAGTGGGAGTAGGACTCCCCCTTGGCGCGCCTCCTCCTCCTAGGCCGGCCGCCTCCTCCCTCTCCCTCCTTTATATACGTGGGGAGGGCACCCCTTGGACACAAATCAATTGTTCCTAGCCGTGTGCAGTGCCCCCTCCACAGTTACACACCTCGGTCATATCATTGTAGTGCTTAAGCAAAGCCCTGCGTCAGTAACTTCATCATCATCATCATCTCCCGTGACACTCAACTGGGTCAAGAGTTCGTGGGACATCATCGAGCTGAACGTGTCCTGAACGCGGAGGTGCCGTACGTTCGGTGCTAGGATCGGTTGGATCGCGAAGACGTTGGACTACATCAACCGCGTTACTAAAAGCTTCCGATTCTGGTCTACGAGGGTACGTGGACACACTCTCCCACTCGTTGCTATGCTTCTCCTAGATAGATCTTGCGTGATCGTAGGAATTTTTTTAAAATACTATGATACGTCTCCAACGTATCTACTTTTCCAAACACTTTTGCCCTAGTTTTGGACTCTAACTTGCATGATTTGAATGGAACTAACCCAGACTGATGTTGTTTTCAGCAGAATTGCCATGGTGTTATTTTTGTGCAGAAGTAAAAGTTCTCGGAATGACCTGAAAATCCACGGAGAATATTTTTGGAATTTATAAAAAATATTGGCGAAAGATCAAGACCAAGGGGCCCACACCCTGTCCACGAGGGTGGGGGGCACGCCTGCCACCCTGGGAGCGCCCCCCTATCTCGTGGGCCCCCTGAGGCTCCACCGACCTCAAATCCAACTCCATATATTCACGTTCGGGAGAAAAAAATCAGAGAGATGGATTTATCGCGTTTTACGATACAGAGCTGCCTCCAAGCCCTAATCTCTCTCGGGAGGGCTGATCTTGAGTCCGTTCGGGGCTCCAGAGAGGGGAATCCGTCGCCGTCGTCATCATCAACCATCCTCCATCACCAATTTCATGATGCTCACCGCCGTGCATGATTAATCCCATTGTAGGCTTGCTGGACGGTGATGGGTTGGATGAAATTTACCGTGTGATCGAATTAGGGCCCGTTCGGAAGTGATCTGGCTCCGCGCTTCTCCGGAATCTGGCGAGGAGCTGGCCGAACGCCGCAGCTTCGAGAAGCCCGCTCCCGGAATCCGCTTGGCCCGCTGTGCAAAAAACAAAAGCAACAATCGCCCAGCTCCTGGAAAACGAGAAGCGGGAGTTACTGGATATTACATGGAATGCCCTCCCGAAGTGCCTCCTCGAAGCGTTTTATTCTCGCTACAGGGCACGGCGAACCGTTTTTCTTGCTACAGGGCGCGGCGAAGCGTTTTTTTGCTGCCGAATGAATGCTGGCTCCCGCTAGAAGCTAGCTAGCGCTGGCTCATGGAGAAGCTGGCTCGTTAGGGAATCCAGACCACTTTCGAACGGGCCCTTAGTTTTGTTAGGGTTTGATCCCTAGTATCCATTATGTTCTAAGATTGATGTTGCTATGACTTTGCCATGCTTAATGCTTGTCACTAGGGCCTGAGTGCCATGATTTCAGATCTGAACCTATTATGTTTTCATGAATATATGTGAGTTCTTGATCCTATCTTGCGAGTCAATAGTCACCTATATGTGTTATGATCCGGCAACCCCGAAGTGACAATAATCGGGACCACTCCCGGTGATGACCGTAGTTTGAGGAGATCATGTATTCACTAAGTTTTAATGCTTTGGTCCCGTACTCTATTAAAAGGAGGCCTTAATATCCCTTGGTTTCCAATAGGACCCCACTGCCACGGGAAGGGTAGGACAAAAGATGTCATGCAAGTTCTTTTTGATAAGCACGTATGACTATATTCGGAATACATGCCTACTTTACACTGATGAAATGAAGCTAGTTCTGACCCTATGTTATAACTGTTGCATGAGGAATCGCATCCGACATAATTATCCATCACTTATCCATTGCCTACGAGCTTTTCACATATTGATCATTGCTTAGTTACTTTTCGTTGCCACTGTTACAATTACTACAAAACTGCTACTGTTACTTTTGCCACCGTTACCGTTACTTCCATACTACTTTGCTACTAAATACTTTGCTGCAGATATTAAGTCTTCCAGGTGTGGTTGAATTGAAAACTCAACTGCTAATACTTGAGAATATTCTTTGGCTCCCCTTATGTCGAATCAATAAATTTGGGTTAAATACTCTACCCTCGAAAACTGTTGCGATCCCCTATACTTGTGGGTTATCAAGACTATTTTCTGGCGCTGTTGCCGGGGAGCATAGCTCTATTCTTTGACTCACTTGGGATTTATATCTGTTGATCACTATGAAGAACTTGAGAGACGAAAAAACCAAGATATTTCCCTCAACTACGAGGGGAGGTAAGGAACTGCCATCTAGCTCTGCACTTGATTCACCCTCTGTTATGAGTAAATTTGCGAGACCTACACCTGCTATTGATTCTGATATGTCGCATGTTATTGATGATGCCACTTCTGCTATGCATGATACTTATGACAAAACTACTTCTATGTTTGATAATACTGTGCCACTAGGTGAATTTCTTGATGAACAACTTGCTAGTGCTAGAGAGAATGAAATTATTGAAACTGATAATATTGATGAAAGTGATGATGAAGATTCTCCCCTAGATATGAATTGCCTGTTGTGCCTGAGGGTTATGTTATGGATGAAGAAACTGCTAGAGAACTTTTAGCTTGTAAAGATAGATATGATCTTAAGAAACTGTTAGCTAAGCTGAAAGAAAAGTCTTTGAATGCTAGAATGAAATATGACACTGCCTTCGCTACTTCACCTATCTGTATCTCTTATAAGGATTATGATTTCTCTGTCAATCTAGAGATAATTACTTTGGTTGAATCTGATCCTTTTAATGGCTATGAATCTGAAACTGTTGTGGCACATCTTACTAAATTAAATGATATAGCCACTCTATTCACCAATGAGGAAAAAATTCGTTACTACTATATCCTTAAGTTATTTCCGTTCTCATTAAAGGGTGATGCTAAAACATGGTTTAATTCTCTTGATCCTGGTTGTGTGCATAGTCCCCAGGACATGATTTATTACTTCTCTGCTAAATATTTCCCCGCTCATAAGGAACAAGCTGCTTTAAGGGAAATATATATATATATATATATTTGTGTAAATTGAAGAAGAGAGTCTCCCACAAGCTTGGGGGAGGCTTCTCCGATTACTTAATGCTTTGCCTGGTCATCCTCTTAAGAAAAATGAAATACTTGATATCTTTTATAATGGACTAACCGATGCTTCCAGAGACCACCTGGATAGTTGTTCTGGTTGTGTTTTCAGGGAAAGAACTGTTGAGCAAGCTGAGTTGCTATTTAATAATATGTTGAGTAATGAAAATAATTGGACACTTCTTGAACCAACTCCTAAGCCAACTCCGAAAAAGGGATATTCTATTTCTCAGTCCTGAAGATATGCAAGAGGCAAAGAAATCTATGAAATAAAAAGGTATTAAAGCTGAAGATGTCAAGAATTTATCACCTATTGAAGAAATACATGGTCTTGATAACCCGAAACAGGTAGTAAAGGTAAATTCTCTCTATAGATTTGATGAAGGTTATATTCCTCGTAATAAGTCTGCTAGCCAATGCTTAGATGAGTTTGAAAATTTTACTGTTAAACAAGAAAACTTCAATGCTTATGTTGGTAGACAATTGAAACGTAATGCTTATATGATTGAAAACTTGAGTGATTATATGTCTAGAGTTAAAGGTGAACTTAAACTCATTAGTAAACATGCTTCTATGGTTACCACTCAGGTAGAACAAGTGCTTAAAGCACAAAATGATTTGCTCAATGAATGAAATAATAAGAAAAATGATAATGTTGTTAGAGTTATAACTAGATGGGGTAGAATGACTCGGGAACCTTCGTATCCTGAGGGCCACCCTAAGAGAATTGAGCAAGATTCTCAGAGAACTAATGTTGATGCACCTAGTCCTTCTAAGAAGAAGAAAAAAGAAAAATGATAGGACTTTGCATGCTTCTAGTGAACCTATTGTTGACACACCTGAGAATCCCAATGATATTCTATTTCTGATGCTGAAACACAATCTGGTAATGAACATGAAACTAGTGATAATATTAATGATGATGTTCATGATGATGCTCAACCTAGCAATAACGATGATGTAGAGATTGAACCTGCTGTTGATCTTGATAGCCCACAATCAAAGAATCAACGTTGTGATAAAAGAGACTTCATTGCTAGGAAGCACGATAAAGAAAGAGAACCATGGGTTCAGAAACCCATGCCTTTTCCTCCTAAACCATCCAAGAAAAAGGATGATGAGGATTTTGAGCGCTTTTCTGAAATGATTAGACCTATCTTTTTGCGTATGTGTTTGACTGATATGCTTAAAATGAATCCTTATGCTAAGTATATGAAAGATATTGTTACAAATAAAAGAAAGATACCGGAAGTTGAAATTTCCACCATGCTTGCCAATTATACTTTTAAAGGTGGAATACCAAAGAAGCAAGGGGATCCAGGAGTACCAACTATACCATGCTGCATTAAAAGAAACTATGTTCAAACCGCTTTATGTGATCTTGGAGCCGGTGTTAGTGTTATGCCTCTCTCTTTATATCGTAGACTCGATTTGAATAAGTTGACACCAACTGAAATATCTTTGCAAATGGCCTATAAATCAACTGCTATACCTCTCGGTATTTGTGAGGATGTGCCTGTTGTGGTTGCAAACGTTACTATTTTAACAGATTTGTTATTCTTGATATTCCCGAGGACGATAGTATGTCGATTATCCTTGGTAGACCCTTTTGAAATATCGCAGGGGCTATTATTGATTGCAACAAAGGCAATGTCACTTTTCATGTTAATGGTAATGAGCATACAGTACACTTTCCGAGGAAACAACCTCAAGTCCACACTATCAATTCTATTGGAAAAGTTTCAACGATTACTATTGGAGGTTTTGAATTTCCTCTTCCTACTGTCAAGAAGAAATATGATATTCTTATTGTTGGGAACATACATATCCCCATTGAGGTAACCTAGTGTTATTCGAAAATTCTCCGGTGTCATGTTATTCGGAAAGAGTTTGTTAACAAGACTTGATCAACCTTGTTAGTAGATTACTTTTGATGAGCATGAGATGGCTGATGTTAGAAAACACAACTCTCTGTACCCTCCTTTTACTTTCTGTTATTTAGAGTAAATAAAGCAAAAATAGTATTTTTGCCTGTTTTCTGAATAAAGCAAAAATAGTATTTTTGCCTGTTTTCTGAATTATCCTTGCAACAAAGAAATACCCCGAAAATAGAAGTTCTCCAAATGTCCCTAAAATGAAATATGATTTTTTGTGGAATATTTAAGAATATTTGGCACTAAGAAAACACCAAGGGGCCATTGTTGCACGAAGGTTACATCTTAACGGTTTAAGTGGAGATTTGTTTGGTGGAATTTATGCAACTCGTGTGGCCAATTATCTTCGTGTACCCATACATGAAAATGATATGAAGTTGCCTCCTGCTTATCTAGATTATAATGCTATGGTTCGTTATCAGTTTGTTGAGAGGAATGAACAAATTCCTCCAGTACCGACTAATCTCTGGCAGACAACGCACCGTCCATGTTGCCCTTCCTGCTCCTACTTTCTTTAACTTTCAGGCAAAAGGAGATATGTTATAACCAGGGAGGAGGCGAACGAGTATAAGGAGAGGGCGGAGGCGGCTCGTCTCCAAGATGCAACTCATCAAGCAATAGTCACTGCATCACAGTACAACCCCAACTACGACTTTGGATATCCGCCAGGCCAGCAGTGGCCATAGACCAACTTAGGCCAAAAGCCTAAGCTTGGGGGAGTACATATTTCTCACCGATATTACATTCATGTTCACACACTCATGCCCGTCGTCGGTGCTCATACTTTTTCATTGTATTATCCATGCTAGTTTATTTCCTTTTCTAAGCCTTTTTTGTGTGTTTGAAAAACCTTAAGAAAAACCAAAAAATAGTTGTAGCTTTTAGCTAGTTTGCTTTCCATGCCTGTAGTGGTAACTAAAAGAAAACCCAAAAAGATTTATCGTTCTTCTTTTGCTTGTTGGGAGCTTTCCCGTGTAAATAGTTCTATTTCTTTTCTTTTCTCTGGGGGTCTAGAGGAGAAGACCATGATGAAAATGTTGAGTGGCTCTCATATGCATTATTGTTGATTTAACCAAGAGCCCATATTACCTTGTCTTCTCCCTTGTATTAAATGCTTGCGGATTCCAGCTTAGTCCAATGCACGTGCACTATTATTATTATTCACACCGTTCGGTCGTGCGAGTGAAAGGCAATAATGACGATATATGATGGACTGATTGAGATGAGAGAAGCTGGTATGAACTCGACCTATCTTGTTTTTGTAAATATGATTAGTTCATCGTTCCTCATTCAGCCTATTATGAATGAAACATGCTTGCAGTGACAATTAGAGATTATAGTTGCTCATGCCATGCTTAATTAACTAGGAGTTTATAATAGTTTACCTTGCGTGCCAACATGCTATTAAAATGGTTGTGGTGTGGTATGATAGGGTGGTATCCTTCTTTGAACGATTCGAGTGATTTGACTTGGCACATGTTCACGCATGTAGTTGAAACAAAATCAAATAGCCTCCACGATATTTATGTTCATGGTGATTTATATCCTACTCATGGTTGCACTCATTGTTGATTAATTTTAATGCATGTTCATGATTGTTGTCGCTCTCTAGCTGGTCGCTTCCCAGTCTTTTCTAGCCTTCACTTGTACTAAGCGGGAATACTGCTTGTGCATCCACTTCCATAAACCCCAAAGTTATTCCATATGAGTCCACCATACCTTCCAATATGCGGTATTTACCTGCCGTTCCAAGTGAATTTGTATGTGCCAAACTCTAAACCTTCAAATGAAATTCTGTTTTGTATGCTCGAATAGCTCATGTATCAACTAGGGCTGTCTATATCTTCCATGCTAGGTGGGTTATTCTCACGATGAGTGGACTCCGCTCATCATTCACGACAAAATGGTCAGTAACCGGGATGCCTAGTCCCATGCTTAAATAAAATCAAAATAATTAAACAAAACTCCCCCAGGACTGTTGCTGGTATGGACGGTACCCGTTGTTTCGGGCCAGCCGTGGAGTGTGCTTGTTGGTGGTGGGGGAGTAAAAACTTTACCATTCAGTTTGGGAACCGCCTATAATGTGTGTAGCATGGAAGATATCGGGAACTCTTGGTTATTATGTTGACGATGAAAGTATGCCACTCAAAATATTATTTATCTCTGTTTCAAAACTCGAGCTCTGGAACCGCTGCAAATCCCTGCTTCCCTCTATGAAGGGCCTATCTATTTACTTTTATATTGAGTCATCATCCTCTTATTAAAAAGCACCAGTTGGAGAGCACCGCTGTCATTTGCATGCATTACTATTAATTTACATTGAGTATGACTGTGACTGGATCTCTTTTACCATGAATTACAATGTCCAGTTAGTCCTTGATCTTCAGGGGTGCTCTGCATTTATGTTTTGCGATCTCAGAAAGGGCTAGCGACATACCATCTTGTTATATCATATTATGATTGTTTTGAGAAAGTGTTGTCATCCGAGATTTATTATTATTACTCGCTAGTTGATTATGCCATTGATATGAGTAAACATGAGACCTAAATGTTATTGTGAATGTGGCTAGTTCATAACCTTTGCTGAAAACTTGAATGTTGGCTTTACATATTTGCAACAACAAGAGCAAACAGAGTTTGTAAAAGTCTTTCTCTATCACTTTCAGTTTGTCAACTGAATTGCTTGAGGACAAGCAAAGGTTTAAGCTTGGGGAGTTGACACGTCTCCAATGTATCTACTTTTCCAAACACTTTTGCCCTTGTTTTGGACTCTAACTTGCATGATTTGAATGGAACTAACCCGGACTGCCGCTGTTTTCAGCAGAATTGCCATGGTGTTATTTTTGTGCAGAAATAAAAGTTCTCGGAATGACCTAAAAATCCACGAAGAATATTTTTGAAATTTATAAAAAATATTGGCAAAAGAATCAAGACCAGGAGGCCCACACCCTGTCCACGAGGGTGGGGCACGCCTGCCCCCCTGGGCGCGCCCCTGTCTCGTGGGCCCCCTGAGGCTCCACCGACCTCAACTCCAACTCCATATATTCACGTTCGGGGAGAAAAAAATCAGAGAGAACGATTCATCGCGTTTTACGATACAGAGCCGCCGCCAAGCCCTAATCTCTCTCGAGAGGGCTGATCTGGAGTTCGTTAAGGGCTTCGGAGAGGGGAATCCGTCGCCGTCGTCATCATCAACCATCCTCCATCACCAATTTCATGATGCTCACCGCCGTGCGTGAGTAATCCCATCGTAGGCTTGCTGGAAGGTGATGGGTTGGATGAGATTTACCATGTAATCGAGTTAGTTCTGTTAGGGTTTGATCCCTAGTACCCATTATGTTCTAAGATTGATGTTGCTATGACTTTGCCATGCTTAATGCTTGTCACTAGGGCCCGAGTGCCATGATTTCAGATCTGAACCTATTATGTTTTCATGAATATATGTGAGTTCTTGATCCTATCTTGGAAGTCAATAGTCACCTACTATGTGTTATGATCCGGCAACCCCGAAGTGACAATAATCGGGACCACTCCCGGTGATGACCGTAGTTTGAGGAGTTCATGTATTCACTAAGTGTTAATGCTTTGGTCCAGTACTCTATTAAAAGGAGGCCTTAATATCCCTTAGTTTCTAAGAGGACCCCGCTGCCACGGGAGGGTAGGACAAAAGATGACATGCAAGTTCTTTTCCATAAGGACGTATGACTATATTCGTAATACATGCCTACATTACATTGATGAACTGGAGCTAGTTCTGTGTCACCCTATGTTATAACTATTGCATGAGGAATCGCATCCGACATAATTATCCATCACTAATCCATTGCCTATGAGTTTTTCACATATTGATCTTTGCTTAGTTACTTTTCCGTTGCCACTGTTACAATTACTACAAAACTATTGTTGTTACTTTTGCCACCATTGTCGTTACTTCCATACTACTTTGCTACTAAATACTTTGCTGCAGATATTAAGTCTTCCAGGTGTGGTTGAATTGACAACTCAACTTCTAATGCTTGAGAATATTCTTTGGCTCCCCTTGTGTCGAATCAATAAATTTGGGTTGAATACTCTACCCTCGAGAACTGTTGAGATCCCCTATACTTGTGGGTCATCATACTACGTTCCCCAACAACGGCGGCGTGGAGCAGCGGGTTCCCAACGGCAGGTGTGACAGCGGCGTCAGCGCAGGTGCGATACCGTGACAGAGGAGCCCCTGTGGCGGTGGCCCTGATCGCGGATCTTGCCGTACCCAGATGGGCTTCGGTGGGCCGGCTGATCTGGTGAGTGTCTACAGGCGGGCATGGTGGGCCTGACGACGCCAGCCTAGGCACCATGGTGGTGCCATGGCCGGTCAGGTGGCGGTGGCCTGGATTCTCCGTCCAGTCCCCGGCAGTGATGGCGGTGGTTCGTGTACAAGTTGCTTGATGGAGGTCCTCTGTTCAGATCTGGGTGAAAACCTGGCCAAGGCCGGCGGTGACGGCGCTCTTATGCGGTGTTTCCTTCTTAAAGGCATCGCCAAGGAGAAGTTCAAGACATCTATCTGCTACCTCCGGGGCAAACCCTTGATCAGTATATCGGATGACGGCGGCACGTTGGTGTCGTTGCCTCCTTGGGGGCGTCATTCCTGGAGGTGTACATGGGATCGAGGGACTAGTGGGCGGCTTTCTTGGTGGAGCGGTGCTTCATACTACACATTGATGGCGGCGGATCTCGGCGGCGTGGCGCAGTGGAGGCTCGGCACCCGATGTACGAGGATGGACTCGCGCAGGAGGAAGACGCTGTCTGGCATCATGGTGGCGTCGATGGCAGAGAGACCTAGCACGGTAGATGCAACAGTACAGCTCTGAAGATGGATTGGTGGCAGGTGGCTGCGGCGGCCTCATACCCGGCAGGTGTCCTGGTTGAGGAGTGCGCCGGACTGGTGGGTGCCCCATACCCGATAGGCGTCCTGGTTAGGACCTCAGGTCTTAGATGTTAGGTTTGGCTACGAGGTATTTTTTGGTATTAGGCTCAGACTATCAGCATCCCTACATCAACTAGATAGGAGTAGCGACAGATGTTGCCTAGACGGTGGCTTTAGTCTTACTATTGTATGACTTTGTCAGGTCTTATGTGAATAATTAATAAAGTGGCTGCATGCATCGTCCAGATACAGAGGCCGGGGATCCTCCACCTTTTCTAAAATAAACTATATTGGATAAAATCAAGCTAGTTGTCTTTGACTTCCAGACCTTTATTAAGTAAGAAAGAGGATGCAGATATAGTACTACCAGCTTGCCAAGTGCCTAGCTAGTTAAAGATGTTATTTCATTACTTTCTTTTCTCTATTGTTTCGGTTAGGATTTACTCATTAGGAAGTAGCTTGTAGTATCAGTGGAGTGTGACCAGATACCACATATTTATTAGTAATTTGGTACTCTGGTAGTGCCTTTTCAGCTTGTGATTATTTTTCTTGCTTGCTCTAGACACAATCTTGTCCAACGTTTTTATATGTCATATGATGACACACACAAATACCTCCTTGAAGATTATTTTTGCTTTGTCGCCTAACAAATGAATATTAAATCTGAGTACTTTGTCGTGACTGCAAGTGGCATTTTGGTTCTTAGGACATTCTGATTCTGAGTACTTTGTAGAGCTTCAAAGAAGCTTGAAGAAATTAATATTCTTTTCGCAAGCAATGTAGTCCATTTTTTTATGCACACTGCACATATCATATGTTGGTTCATACTATTTTATCTTAATCCATTCATACTTAAAAATAGTCTATTGAAGTCATTACGGATTCCCAACCCTAGCCGCCCCTCCTCCTCACCCCCCTCTCCCCTTCCTTGCCGCCGCCTGTGGCAGCTGCCGGGCAAGCCCGGGGCGCCAAGGATGGTGGCGGCGGTGCCTCGGTTGCCCTGCCTCTATGTGGGGAACCCCGGATCTGGAGCGGCGGCTCCATTGGCAAGGTACGTCCGGCTAGCAGCCGTGCGGGCGATGGATCTGGCGTCCCGGCCGCGCGGGCGGCGTGATCCGGTGGTCGTTGGCGGCCGGCAGCGGCTTCTGCGGTGGCCAGTGCGCGCGATATGGCACCTCCCCTCCTCCCCTATTCGGCGTGCGGGTCAGCCTGGTCGGGCCGCGCTTCTTTGGGTCGCCGGTTCTGTACAAGAGTGATGTCGCTTAAAGCTACGTCGGTATTTCCCCAAAGAGGTAGGGATGATGCAGCACAGTGGCGGTAGGTATTTCCCTCAGGTGTGAAACCAAGGTTATCGAACCAATAGGAGAACGAAGCAACACAACGTAAACAGCACCTGCACACAAATAACAACACCTCGCAACCCGACGTGTTAAAGGGGTAGTCAATCCCTTTCGGCTAATGAACATGAGAGAGATATAAATATTGGTAGATTGGTTGATAAATAAGATAAATTGCAGCAAGGTATTTTGGGGTTTTTGGTTTAGTACATCTGAAAATAAAAGCAAAGGCAAATAGATCGCAAAGGAAAATATATGAGAAACAAGACCCGGGGGCCGTAGGTTTCACTAGTGGCTTCTCTCGAGAAAAATAGCAATGGTGCGTAAAAAAATTACTGTTGGGCAATTGATAGAACTTCAAATAATCATGACGATATCCAGGCAATGATCATTACATAGGCATCACGTCCAAGATTAGTAGACCGACTCCTGCCTGCATCTACTACTATTACTCCACACATCGACCGCTATACAGCATGCAACTAGTGTATTAAGTTCATGGAAAAACGGAGTAATGCATTGAGAACGATGACATGATGTAGACAAGATCCATTTATCTATGGCGTTAGATATGGATCTCGTAGTTTTATCCTTAGTGGCAACGATACATACGTGTCGGTTCCCCTTCTATCACAGGGATCAAGCACCGTAAGATCGAACCCACTACCGGGCACCCCTTTCCATTGCAAGATAAATAGATCAAGTTGGCCAATAAAACCCAACATCGGAGAAGAAATACAAGGCTATAAGCAATCATGCATATAAGAGATCAAAGAAACTCAAATAACTTTCATGGATATAAAAAGATAAATCTGATCATAAACTCAAAGTTCATCGGATCCCAACCAACACACCGCAAAAAGAGTTACATCATATGGATCTCCAAGAGACCATTGTATTGAGAATCAAGAACGAGAGAGAAAGCCATCTAGCTACTAACTACAGACCCGAAGGTCTACAAGGAACTACTCACGCATGATCGGAGAGGCACCAATGGAAGTGGTGAACCCCTCCATGATGGTGTCTAGATTGGATCTGGTGTTTCTGGACACTGCGGAGGCTAGATGAATATTTCGTCGACTCCCCTAGGGTTTCTGGGATATTGGCGTATTTATCGAGCAAAGAGGCAGTCCAGGGGGCACCCGAGGTGGGCACAACCCACCAGGGCGCGCCTGGCCCTCCTAGCGTGCCCTGGTGGGTTGTCCCCTCCTCGGGACTCCCCCCAGGTGCTACCAGGGCCCATAGTGTTCCTTCTGGCCCAAAAAAATCTCCAAAAAGTTTCGCGGTGTTTGGGCTCCGTTCGATATTGATTTCCTGCGATGTAAAAAACATGCAGAAAACAGCAACTGGCACTTGGCACTATGTCAATAGGTTAGTACCAAAAAATGATATAAAATGATTATAAAACATCCAAGATTGATAATAAAACAGCATGGAACAATCAAATATTATAGATACGTTGGAGACGTATGAAGGAGGCGCTGCTAGTGGTGGCGATCTAGTTCGGGCAAAATCCATGGTCGGCCATGGCCGGCCGCGTCGACGGCGACACCTGAGGGCGCCGTTCGCCTCCTTGGAGGCTCCGGTATGGAGTGATCCCCTCGCTTCCCCTTCCCCTAGGTCTCCTGGGCAAAAGCCCTAGCTTTGTTGGGCGGCGGCGGCGCTCACGGCGCCGTTCCCTTCTTGAAGGCACCGCTTTGGTAACCTTGGGGCTGGGTGGCGCTTGTGGGTGGTGGGCGACGGCGGTGGTGCGTGTTGGGGAACATAGTATTTCAAAATTTTCCTACAATCATGCAAGATCTATCTAGGAGAAGCATAGCAACGAGCAGGAGAGTGTGTCCATGTACCCTCATAGACTGGAAGCGGAAGCGTTTAGTAACACGGTTGATGTAGTCGAACGTCTTCGTGATCCAACCGATCCTAGCATCGAACGTAAGGCACCTCCGCGTTCAGCACACATTCAGCTCGATGACGTCCCACGAACTCTTGATCCAGTTGAGTGTCGTGGGAGAGTTTTTTCAGCACGACGATGTGGTAACGGTGATGATGAAGTTACCGGCGCAGGGCTTCGCCTAAGCACTGCAATGATATGACCGAGGTGTGTAACTATGGAGGGGGGCACCGCACATGGCTAGGAACAATTAATCTGTGTCCAAGAGGTGCCCTCCCCACGTATATAAAGGAGGGAGAGGGAGGAGGCGGCCGGCCTAGGAGGAGGAGGCACGCCACTAGGAGTAGGACTCCCCTTTCCTAGTAGGAGTAGGAGAAGGGGGGGAAGGGAAGGAGAGAAAGAGAATGAAGGAGGGGGCACCGCCCCTCCCCCTTAGTCCAATATGGACTAGGCTTGGGGGGGCGCGTGGCCCAGCCCTAGGCTGTCCCTCTCTCTCTCCCCTAAATCCCAATAAGGCCCATATACTCCCAGAGGGGTTACGGTAACCTCCCGGTACTCCGATATTTATCCGGTGACCCCCGGAACCCTTTCGGTGTCCGAATATAACCTTCCAATATATCAATCTTTATGTCTCGACCATTTCGAGACTCCTCGTCATGTCCGTGATCACATCCTGGACTCCGAACTACCTTCGGTGCATCAAAACACATAAACTCATAATACCGATCGTCATCGAACGTTAAGCGTGCGGACCCTACGAGTTCGAGAACTATGTAGACGTGATCGAGACTCATCTCCGGTCAATAACCAATAGCGGAACCTGGATGCTCATATTGGTTCCCACATATTCTACGAAGATCTTTATCGGACAAACCGCATAACAACATACGTTGTTCCCTTTGTCATCGGTATGTTACTTGCCCGAGATTCGATCGTTAGTATCATCATACCTAGTTCAATCTCATCACCGGCAAGTCTCTTTACTCGTTCTGTAATACATCACTGTGACTAACTCATTAGTCGTTTGCTTGCAAGGCTTATTATGATGTGTATTACCGAGAGGGCCCAGAGATACTTCTCCGACACTCGGAGTGACAAATTGTATTCTCGATCTATGCCCACACCACAAACACCTTCGGAGACACCTGTAGAGAATCTTTATAATCACCCAGTTACGTTGTGACGTTTGATAGCACACAGGTGTTCCTCTGGTATTCGGGAGTTGCATAATCTCATAGTCATAGGAACATGTATAAGTCATGAAGAAAGCAATAGCAGAAAAACTAAACGATCATATTGCTAAGCTAACGGATGGGTCTTGTCCATCACATCATTCTCCTAATGATGTGATCCTGTTAATCAAATGACAACTCATGTCTATGGTTAGGAAACATAACCATCTTTGATTAACGAGCTAGTCTAGTAGAGGCATACTAGGGACACTCTGTTTCGTCTATGTATTCACACATGTATCAAGTTTCCGGTTAATACAATTCTAGCATGAATAAAAAACATTTATCATGATGTATAAGGAAATATAAGTAACAACTTTATTATTGCCTCTAGGGCATATTTCCTCCAGTCTCCCACTTGCACTAGAGTCAATAATCTAGATTACATAGTAATTATTCTAACACCCATGGAGTCTTGGTGCTGATCTTGTTTTGCTCGTGGAAGAGGTTTAGTCAACGGGTCTGCGACATTCAGATCCATATGTATCTTGCAGATTTCTATGTCTCCCTCCTTGACTTCATCACGGATGGAATTGATGCGTCTCTTGATGTGCTTGGTTCTCTTGTGAAACCTTGATTCCTTCGCCAAGGCTATTGCTCCAGTGTTGTCACAAAAGATTTTCATTGGACCGGATGCACTAGGTATTATACCTAGATCGGATATGAACTCCTTCATCCAGACTCCTTCATTTGCTACTTCCGAGGCAGCTATGTACTCCGCTTCACACGTAGATCCCGCCACGACGCTCTACTTCGAACTGCACCAACAAACAGTTCCACCGTTCAACAAAAATACATATCCGGTTTGTGACTTAGAGTCATCCGGATCAGTGTCAAAGCTTGAATCGACGTAACCGTTTACGACGAGCTCTTTGTCATCTCCATAAACGAGAAACATATCCTTTGTCCTTTTCAGGTACTTTAGGATGTTTTTTACCGCTGTCCAGTGATCCATTCCTGGATTACTTTGGTACCTCCCTGCTAAACTTATAGCAAGGCACACATCAGGTCTGGTACACAACATTGCATACATGATAGATCCTATGGCTGAGGCATACGGAATGACTTCCATTTTCTCTCTATCTTCTGAAGTGGTCAGGAATTGAGTCTTACTCAACTTCACACCCTATAACACAGGCAAGAACCCTTTATTTTACTGATCCATTTTGAACTTCTTCAAAACTTTATCAAGTTATGTGCTTTGTGAAACTCGAATTAAGCGTCTTGATCTATCTCTATAGATCTTGATGTCCAATATATAAGCAGCTTCACCGAGGTCTTTCATTGAAAAATTCTTATTCAAGTATCCTTTTATGCCATCTAGAAATTCTATATCATTTCCAATCAACAATATGTCATCCACTTATAATATCAGAAATGCTACAGAGCTCCCACTCACTTTCTTGTAAATACTGGCTTCTCCAAAAGTCTGTATAAAACCATATGCTTTGATCACCTCATCAAAGCGTATATTCCAACTCCGAGATGCTTGCACTAGTCCATAGATGGATCGCTGGAGCTTGCACACTTTGTTAGCACCTTTAGGATCGACAAAACCTTCTGGTTGCATCATATACAACTCCTCTTTGAGGTATCCATTAAGGAATGCAGTTTTGACATCCATTTGCCAGATTTCATAATCATAAAATGCGGCAATTGCTAACACGATTCGGACAGACTTAAGGATCGCTACGAGTGAGAAAGTCTCATCGTAGTCAACTCCTTGAACTTGTCGAAAACCTTTCGCAACAAGTCGAGCTTTGTAGACAGTAACATTACCATCGGCGTCAGTCTTCCTCTTAAAAACCCCATTTATTTTCAATGGTTTGCCGATCATCGGGCAAGTCAACCGAAGTACACACTTTGTTCTCATGCATGGATCCCATCTCAGATTTCATGGCCTCAAGCCATTTTGCGGAATCTGGGCTCATCATCGCTTCCTCATAGTTCGTAGGTTCATCATGGTCTAGTAACATGACTTCCAGAACCAGGTTACCATACCACTCTGGTGCGAAATGCACTCTGGTTGACCTACGAGGTTCAGTAGTAACTTGATCTGAAGTCTCATGATTATCATCATTAGCTTCCTCGCTGATTGGTGTAGGAATCACTGGAACTAGTTTCTGTGATGTACTACTCTCCAATTCGGGAGAAGATACAATTACCTCATCAATTTCCACTTTCCTCCCACTCACTTCTTTCTAGAGAAACTCCTTCTCTAGAAAGGATCCATTCTTAGCAACGAATATCTTTCCTTCGGATCTGTGATAGAAGGCGTACCAAACAGTTTCCTTTGGGTATCCTATGAAGACACATTTCTCTGACTTGGGTTCGAGCTTATCAGGTTGAAGCTTCTTCACATAAGCAAGGCAGCCCCAAACTTTAAGAAACGACAACTTGGGTTTCTTGCCAAACCACAGTTCATAAGGTGTCGTCTCAACGGATTTAGATGGTGCCCTATTTAATGTGAATGCAGCTGTCTCTAAATCATAACCCCAAAACAATAGTGGTAAATCGGTAAGAGACATCATAGATCGCACCATATCTAATAAAGTACGGTTACGACGTTCGGACACACCATTACGTTGTGGTGTTCCAGGTGGCGTGAGCTGTGGAACTATTCCACATTGTTTCAAATGAAGACCAAACTCGTCTCAAATATTCGCCTCCGCGATCAGATCGTAGAAACTTTATTTTCTTGTTACGATGATTCTCTACTTCACTCTGAAATTCTTTGAACTTTTCAAATGTTTCCGACTTGTGTTTCATCAAGTATATATACCCCTATCTGCTCAACTCATCTGTGAAGGTCAGAAAATAACGATACCCGCCGCGAGCCTCAACACTCATCGGTCTACATACCTCAATATGTATGATTTCCAACAAATCTGTTGCTCGCTCCATTGTTCCGGAGAACGGAGTTTTAGTCATCTTTCCCATGAGGCATGGTTCGCAAGCACCAAGTGATTCATAATCAAGTGATTCCAAAAGTCCATCAGCATGGAGTTTCTTCATGCGCTTTACACCAATATGACCTAAACGGCAGTGCCACAAATAAGTTGCACTATCATTATCAACTTTGCATCTTTTGGCTTCAATATTATGAATATGTGTATCACTACGATCGAGATCCAACAAGAATAGACCACTCTCCAAGGGTGCATGACCATAAAAGATATTACTCATTAAATAGAACAACCATTATTCTCTGATTTAAATGAATAACCGTCTCGCAACAAACAAGATCCAGATATAATGTCCATGCTCAACGCTGGCACCAAATAACAATTATTTAGTTCTAAAATTAATCCCGAAGGTAGATGTAGAGGTAGCGTGCCGACGGCGATCACATCGACTTTGGAACCATTTCCCACGCGCATCATCACCTCGTCCTTAGCTAATCTTTGTTTAATACGTAGCCCCTGTTTTGAGTTACAAATATTAGCAACCGAACCAGTATCAAATACCCAGGTGCTACTACGAGCATTAGTAAGGTACACATCAATAACATGTATATCAAATATACCTTTGTTCACTTTGCCATCCTTCTTATCCGCCAAATACTTGGGGCAGTTTCGCTTCCAGTGTCCAGTCCCTTTGCAATAGAAGCACTCAGTTTCAGGCTTGGCTCTAGACTTGGGTTTCTTCGCGGGATTAGCAACTGGCTTGCTATTCTTCTTGAAGTTCCCCTTCTTTCCCTTGCCCCTTTTCTTGAAACTAGTGGTCTTGTTACCATCAACACTTGATGCTCCTTTTTGATTTCTACCTCCGCAGCTTTGAGCATAGCGAAGAGCTCGGGAATTGTCTTTTGCATCCCTTGCATATTATAGTTCATCATGAAGTCTTTATAGCTTGGTGGAAGTGATTGAAGAACTCTATCAATAATACTATCTTCGTCAACTTTGCAACCAAGTTGAGTCATGTGATTGTAGTACCCAGACATTCTGACTAAGTGTTCATTGATAGAACTGTTCTCCTCCATCTTGCAGCTATAGAACTTATTGGAGACTTCATATCTCTCAATTCGGGCATTTGCTTGAAATATTAACTTCAACTCTTGGAACATCTCATATGCTCCATGACGTTCAAAACGTCTTTGAAGTCCCGATTCTAAGCCGTAAAGCATGGCACACTAAACTATCGAGTAGTCATCAGAACGAGCTTGCCAGACGTTCATAACTTCCGGAGTTGCTCCTGCAGCAGGCCTGTCACCTAGTGGTGCTTCCAGGACATAATTCTTCTGTGCAGCAATGAGGATAATCCTCAAGTTATGGACCCAGTCCGTGTAGTTGCTACCATCATCTTTCAACTTAGCTTTCTCTAGGAACGCATTAAAATTCAAGGGAACGGTAGCACGGGCCATTGATCTACAACAACATAGATATGCAAAAACTATCAGGACTAAGTTCATGATAAATTAAAGTTCAATTAATCATATTACTAAAGAACTCCCACTTAGATAGACATCCCTTTAGTCATCTAAATGATCACGTGATCCAAATCAACTAAACCATGTCCGATCATCACGTGAGATGGAGTAGTTTTCAATGGTGAACATCTTATGTTGATCACATCTACTATATGATTCACACTCGACCTTTTGGTCTCTAGTGTTCCGAGGCCATGTATGGACATGCTAGGTTCGTCAAGTTTAACCCGAGTATTCTGCATGTGCAAAACTGTCTTACACCCGTTGTATTTGAACGTAGAGCTTATCACACCCGATCATCACGTGGTGTCTCGGCACGATGAACTTTCGCAACGGTGCATACTCAGGGAGAACAGTTGTACCTTGTAATTTTTCTAAGGGATCATCTTATAATGCTACCGTCGTACTAAGCAGAATAAGAAGCATAATAAGATAAACATCGCATGCAATCAAAATATGTGACATGATATGGCCATCATCATCTTGTGCTTTTGATCTCCATCTCCAAAGCATCGTCATGATCTCCATCGTCACCGGCTTGACACCATGATCTTCATCGTAGCGTCGTGGTCGTCTCGCCAACTATTGCTACTACTACTATCGCTAACTCATAGTGATAAAGTAAAGCAATTACATGGCCTTCGCGGTTCATACAATAAAGAGACAACCATAAGGCTCCCGTCGGTTGCCGATAAGTTACAAAACATGATCATCTCATACAATAACATATATCTCATCATGTCTTGACCATATCACATCACAGCATGCCCTGCCAAAACAAGTTAGACGTCCTCTACTTTGTTGTTGCAAGTTTTACGTGGCTGCTACGGGCTTAGCAAGAACCGTTCTTACCTATGCATACAAAACCACAACGATTTTTCGTCAAGTGTGTTGTTTTAACCTTCACAAGGACCGGGCATAGCCACACTCGATTCAACTAAAGTGGGAGAGACAGACACCCGCCGGTCACCTTTAAGCAACGAGTGCTCGTACCACTGAAACCAGTCTCACGTAAACATACGCGTAATGTCGGTCCGGGCCGCTTCATCTCACAATACCGCCTAATCAAAGTATGACATGCTGGTAAGCAGTATGACTATTATTGCCCACAACTCATTGTGTTCTACTCGTGCATATCATCTACGCATAGACCTGGCTCTAATGCCACTGTTGGGGAACGTAGTATTTCAAAAAAAAATCTACGATCACGCAAGATCTATCTAGGAGAAGCATAGCAACGAGCGGGAGAGTGTGTCCACGTACCCTCGTAGACCAGAAGCGGAGGCGTATAGTAACGCGGTTGATGTAGTCGAATGTCTTTGTGATCCAACCGATACTAGCACTGAACGTACGGCACCTCCGCGTTCAGCACACGTTCAACTCGATGACGTCCCATGAACTCTTGATCCAGTTGAGTGTCGCGGGAGAGTTTCGTCATCTCGACGGTGTGGTGACGGTGATGCTGAAGTTACCGGCGCAGGGCTTCGCCTAAGCACTGCAATGATATGACTGAGGTGTGTAACTGTGGAGGGGGGCACCGCACACGGCTAGGAACAATTGATCTGTGTCCAAGGGGTGCCCTCCCCACGTATATAAAGAAGGGAGAGGGAGGAGGCGGCCGGCCTAGGAGGAGGAGGCGCGCCAAGGGGGAGTCCTACTCCCACTAGGAGTAGGACTCCCCTTTCCTAGTAGGAGTAGGAGAAGGGGGGAAGGGAAGGAGAGAAAGAGAATGAAGGGGCACCGCCCCTCCCCCTTAGTCCAATTTGGACTAGGCTTGGGGGCGCGTGGCCCAGCCCTAGGCTTTTACTCTCTCTCTCCCCTAAATCCCAATAAGGCCCATATACTCCCAGAGGGGTTCCAGTAACCTCCCGGTACTCCGATATTTATCCGGTGACCCCCGGAACCCTTCCGGTGTCCGAATATAACCTTCCAATATATCAATCATTATGTCTCGACCATTTCGAGACTCCTCGTCATGTCCGTGATCACATCCGGGACTCCGAACTACCTTCGGTGCATCAAAACACATAAACTCATAATACCGATCGTCATCGAACGTTAAGCGTGCGGACCCTACGGGTTCGAGAACTATGTAGACGTGATCGAGACTCATCTCCGGTCAATAACCAATAGCGGAACCTGGATGCTCATATTGGTTCCCACATATTCTACGAAGATCTTTATCAGACAAACCGCATAACAACATACGTTGTTCCCTTTGTCATCGGTATGTTACTTGCCCGAGATTCGATCGTCAGTATCATCATACCTAGTTCAATCTCATCACCGGCAAGTCTCTTTACTCGTTCTGTAATACACCATCTTGTGACTAACTCATTAGTCGTTTGCTTGCAAGGCTTATTATGATGTGTATTACCGAGAGGGCCCAGAGATACCTCTCCGACACTCGGAGTGATAAATCGTATTCTCGATCTATGCCAACACCACAAACACCTTCGGAGACACCTGTAGAGCATCTTTATAATCGCCCAGTTATGTTGTGACGTTTGATAGCACACAAGGTGTTCCTCCGGTATTCGGGAGTTGCATAATCTCATAGTCATAGGAACATGTATAAGTCATGAAGAAAGCAATGGCAGAAAAACTAAACGATCATATTGCTAAGCTAACGGATGGGTCTTGTCCATCACATCATTCTCCTAATGATGTGATCCCGCTAATCAAATGACAACTCATGTCTATGGTAAGGAAACATAACTATCTTTGAGTAACGAGCTAATCTAGTAGAGGCATACTAGGGACACTCAGTTTCATCTATGTATTCATAGATGTATCAAGTATCCGGTTAATACAGTTCTAGCATGAATAAAAGAAATTTATCATGATGTACAAGGAAATATAAATAACAACTTTATTATTGCCTCTTGGGCATACTTCCTTCAGTGCGGCCCTATCCTAGCATGGATCTACGTCCGTTGCTTGGAGATGGACTCGCGTAGGTGGAGGTCGTCGTTTGGCGTCATGGTGGCGTCGATGGCGGAGGCACCTGCCAAGGTTGGCACCTCAATCTGCTCTGAACATGGACCAGTGGAAGATGACAGCGACGACACATGTGAGTGTGTTGGACCAGTTTGTGCCCCGGACCCGGTATGTGGCTCGGTCGAGGCCTCCAGCTTTAGATGTTAGGCTTAGGTGAGAGGTCTGGGTATTTGGCCCAGCTTGCACCCCTTCATCATATGGTTTGAAGTAACGACAAATGTTGCCAATATGGCGGATTCAGGCATATTGTTGTACTACTTTGTAAGGTCCTCGAGATTAATCAATAAAATGGCCGCATGCATCTCCCAGATGCAGAGGCCGGGGGTCATCCTCCTTTTCTAAAAAAAATTGAAACTGAACTGGTGCTAACTTAATTTTTTGTGTAGTTCAGTCAACACCAAGATGCGGTACTTGATGTCGACGCGGAGTAGAGAAATGACTTGAGCAGGGCTAGTGATCATCACCTTGCAGTTCATCTAATTCGGAAGTATCTCTGCCTTGGACATGGCAAGTGATGATTCAATTTTCTTTTGTCATGAACCAGTTTGAATGATGATGGTTCATGAAAATGAACCCTTGTAAACTGATGGTTATCGCTTGTAATATTTCCTAACATTCTAGTTTACATGGATTCTGTGGTCCACTATTATCGGTAAAATTTTGTATGAAGGCTTTGAAATTTTGTATGTACAAATCTATTGATATCTCTGTACCAAATCCTCTTGTGATATGTGTTAATTTGAGGGATTTTCTTCCCACCCTTTTGTTGGTCATTTGGAACCTGGCCAGTGGGAGGATCCCCACGTGGTGGGAGGGATACCATGATCACAGGAAAATCCCCCCTAGTGGTTTATTGCCATGGTTTTTTCCTACCCAACAACCAAACTAGCCCTTACTGTTCCAATTTTGTCCGTCTGGCTCTGGACGAGCAAAACACGCGGTCCAACGTGCCGACGCAAACGAAAGGATGTCCATTTTTTTTTCTTTGGATTCATTTTCGACTCAAATTTGAGATGGATTTATGTTTGCGCGGACGCCCACGACGTCCTTCTCACTTCTTCCAAGGACCGTCCGTCTATGGCACACCAATGCGCCACTCTCTCCCAAAACGCCCTCGCACTTGCGCCATGGCCGATGCGCCAACCTCGCCGTCGGCCCCCTTTCCGTCCGACACTGTCGCCGTGGTGGCCGGCTGCGTCGTTGGCCCGACGAAGGTGTGCACCACGGATGTGATGGCTGCCAAGACGACGAAGAGGACTAGCCAAAGGAACGAAGGCGGACAAGAAAAGAAGCCACCATCGTCCTATTTGCAGCCGCCCAGGCCGCCGTTGCGGAGAGCGAAGAAGCCACAGGTTGTAGCCGAAGAATCCACAACGTGCCATTGGATTTGTGGTCGAGGTTGGGAAGAAGTCAAGATTGATTACCTCAAGTCAAAAAGATCAATCGCCCTTGTATTGTGATTTTGTTGAAGAGGAGAGGGGAGGTCTTATATATTACGAGGTTACATAAGGTTCAAGAGGCATACGAAGGTTCTGGAAGGCTACAACTTTCTTTGGAAAGGGGAGCCACCGGTTTTGGACACGTCTGGAAGGGGGGAGAGCACAGGGCCGGCCCACGACCCTGATTCTGTTGGAAATATGCCCTAGAGGCAATAATAAATGGTTATTATTATATTTCTTTGTTCATGATAATTGTCTATTGTTCATGCTATAATTGTGTTATCCGGAAATCGTAATACATGTGTGAATACATAGACCACAACGTGTCCCTAGTAAGCCTCTAGTTGACTAGCTCGTTGATCAACAGATAGTCATGGTTTCCTGACTATGGACATTGGATGTCATTGATAACGGGATCACATCATTAGGAGAATGATGTGATGGACAAGACCCAATCCTAAGCATAGCATAAAAGATCGTGTAGTTTCGTTTGCTAGAGCTTTTCCAATGTCAAGTATCTTTTCCTTAGACCATGAGATCGTGCAACTCCCGGATACCGTAGGAGTGCTTTGGGTGTGCCAAACGTCACAACGTAACTGGGTGACTATAAAGGTGCACTACGGGTATCTCCGAAAGTGTCTGTTGGGTTGGCACGGATCGAGACTGGGATTTGTCACTCCGTGTGACGGAGAGGTATCTCTGGGCCCACTCGGTAACATCATCATAATGAGCTCAATGTGACTAAGGCGTTAGTCACGGGATCATGCATTGCGGTACGAGTAAAGAGAATTGCCGGTAATGAGAGTGAACAAGGTATTGGGATACCGACGATCAAATCTCGGGAAAGTAACATACCGATTGACAAAGGGAATTGTATACGGGATTGATTGAATCCTCGACATCGTGGTTCATCCGATGAGATCATCGTGGAACATGTGGGAGCCAACATGGGTATCCAGATCCCGCTGTTGGTTATTGACCGGAGAGGCGTCTCGGTCATGTCTGCATGTCTCCCGAACCCGTAGGGTCTACACACTTAAGGTTCGGTGACGCTAGGGTTGTAGAGATATGAGTATGCGGAAACCCGAAAGTTGTTCGGAGTCCCGGATGAGATCCCGGACGTCACGAGGAGTTCCGGAATGGTCCGGAGGTGAAGAATTATATATAGGAAGTCAAGTTTCGGCCACCGAGAAAGTTTCGGGGGTTATCGGTATTGTACCGGGACCACCGGAAGGGTCCCGGGGGTCCACCGGGTGGGGCCACCTGTCCCGGAGGGCCCCATGGGCTGAAGTGGGAAGGGAACCAGCCCATAGTGGGCTGGGGCGCCCCTCATGGGCCTCCCCCAGCGCCTAGGGTTGGAAACCCTAGGGTGGGGGGGCGCCCCACTTGACTTGGGGGGTAAGTTACCCCCCTGGCCGCCGCCCCCCCCATCCAGATGGGTTCTGGCCGGCGCCCCCCCCCCCTCCCAGGGGGCCTATATAAAGGGGGGAGGGAGGGCAGTAGCATTACAGCCTTGGGCGCCTCCCTCCTCCCCTGCTACACCTCTCCCTCTCGCAGAAGCTCGGCGAAGCCCTGCCGAGACCCGCTACATCCACCACCACGCCGTCGTGCTGCTGGATCTCCATCAACCTCTCCTTCCCCCTTGCTGGATCAAGAAGGAGGAGACGTCGCTGCACCGTACGTGTGTTGAACGCGGAGGTGCCGTCCGTTCGGCACTCGGTCATCGGTGATTTGAATCACGGCGAGTACGACTCCGTCATCCACGTTCATTGGAACGCTTCCGCTCGCAATCTACAAGGGTATGTAGATGCACTCCTTTCCCCTCGTTGCTAGTATACTCCATAGATGCATCTTGGTGAGCGTAGGAAAATTTTAAAATTATGCTACGATTCTCAACAGTGGTATCAGAGCCAGGTTTATGCGTAGTTACTATGCACGAGTAGAACACAAAGCAGTTGTGGGCGTTGATGTTGACAATTCTTCTTGCCGCTACTAGTCGTATCTTGTTTCGGCGGTATTGTAGGATGAAGCGGCCCTGACCGACCTTACACGTACGCTTACGTGAGACAGGTTCCACCGACTGACATGCACTAGTTGCATAAGGTGGCTAGCGGGTGTCTGTCTCTCCTACTTTAGTCGGAACGGATTCGATGAAAAGGGTCCTTATGAAGGGTAAATAGAAATTGGCAAATCACGTTGTGGTCATACGTAGGTAAGAAACGTTCTTGCTAGAAACCTACAAGCCACGTAAAAACTTGCAACAACAATTAGAGGACGTCTAACTTATTTTTGCAGCATTTGCTATGTGATGTGATATGGCCAGAAGATGTGATGAATGATATATGTGATGTATGAGATTGATCATATTCTTGTAATAGGAATCACGACTTGCATGTCGATGAGTATGACAACCGGCAGGAGCCATAGGAGTTGTCTTTATTATTTTGTATGACATGTGTGTCATTGAAGAACGCCATGTAAATTACTTTACTTTGTTGCTAAACGCGTTAGCCATAGAAGCAGAAGTAATCGTTGGCGTGACGACTTCATGAAGACACAATGATGGAGATCATGATGATGGAGATCATGGTGTCATGCCGGTGACGAAGATGATCATGGTGCCCCGAAGATGGAGATCAAAGGAGCATAATGATATTGGCCATATCATGTCACTATTTTATTGCATGTGATGTTTATCATGTTTTTGCATCTTATTTGCTTAGAACGATGGTAGTAAGTAAGATGATCCCTTATGATAATTTCAAGAAAAGTGTTCCCCCTAACTGTGCGCCGTTGCGAAGGTTCGTTGTTTCGAAGCACCACGTGATGATCGGGTGTGATAGATTCTAACGTTTGCATACAACGGGTGTTGACGAGCCTAGCATGTACAGACATGGCCTCGGAACACACGCAATACACTTAGGTTGACTTGACGAGCCTAGCATGTATAGACATGGCCTCGGAACACGGAGGACCGAAAGGTCGAGCATGAGTCGTATAGAAGATACGATCAACATGGAGATGTTCACCGATCTTGACTAGTCCGTCTCACGTGATGATCGGACACGGCCTAGTTAAACTCGGATCATGTTTCACTTAGATGACTAGAGGGATGTCTATCTGAGTGGGAGTTCATTGAGTAATTTGATTAGATGAACTTAATTATCATGAACTTAGTCTAAAATCTTTACACTATGTCTTGTAGATCAAATGGCCCACGTTGTCCTCAATTTCAACGCGTTCCTAGAGAAAACCAAGCTGAAAGATGATGGTAGCAACTATACGGACTGGGTCCGGAACCTGAGGATCATCCTCATAGCAGCCAAGAAAGATTATGTCTTAGAAGCATCGCTAGGTGAAGCACCAATCCCAGAGAACCAAGACGTTATGAACGCTTGGCAGCAGCGTGCTGATGATTACTCCCTCGTTCAGTGCGGCATGCTTTACAGCTTAGAACCGGGTCTCCAAAAGCGTTTTGAGAAACATGGAGCATATGAGATGTTCGAGGAGCTGAAAATGGTTTTCCAAGCTCATGCCCGGGTCGAGAGATATGAAGTCTCCGACAAGTTCTTCAGCTGTAAAATGGAGGAGAATAGTTCTGTTAGTGAGCACATACTCAGAATGTCTGGGTTGCACAACCGCTTGTCTCAGCTGGGAGTTAATCTCCCGGATGACGCGGTCATTGACAGAATCCTCCAGTCGCTTCCACCAAGCTACAAGAGCTTTGTGATGAACTTCAATATGCAGGGGATGGAAAAGACCATTCCTGAGGTATATTCAATGCTGAAATCAGCGGAGGTGGAGATCAGAAAGGAACATCAAGTGTTGATGGTGAATAAAACCACTAAGTTCAAGAAGGGCAAGGGTAAGAAGAACTTCAAGAAGGACGGCAAGGGAGTTGCCGCGCCCGGTAAGCTAGTTACTGGGAAGAAGTCAAAGAATGGACCCAAACCTGAAACTGAGTGCTTTTATTGCAAGGGAAGTGGTCACTGGAAGCGGAACTGCCCCAAATACTTAGCGGACAAGAAGGCCGGCAACACCAAAGGTATATGTGATATACATGTAATTGATGTGTACCTTACCAGTACTCGTAGTAGTTCCTGGGTATTTGATACCGGTGCGGTTGCTCATATTTGTAACTCAAAACAGGAACTGCGCAATAAACGGAGACTGGCAAAGGACGAGGTGACGATGCGCGTCAGGAATGGTTCCAAGGTGGATGTGATCGCCGTCGGCACGCTACCTCTGCATCTACCTACGGGATTAGTTTTAAACCTCAATAATTGTTATTTAGTGCCAGCTTTGAGCATGAACATTGTATCTGGATCTCGTTTAATTCGAGATGGCTACTCATTTAAATCCGAGCATAATGGTTGTTCTATTTATTTGAGAGATATGTTTTATGGTCATGCCCCGCTGGTCAATGGTTTATTCTTGATGAATCTCGAACGTGATGTTACACATATTCATAGTGTGAATACCAAAAGATGCAAAGTTGATAACGATAGTCCCACATACTTGTGGCACTGCCGCCTTGGTCATATTGGTGTCAAGCGCATGAAGAAGCTCCATGCAGATGGACTTTTGGAGTGTCTTGATTACGAATCATTTGACACGTGCGAACCATGCCTCATGGGTAAGATGACCAAGACTCCGTTCTCCGGAACAATGGAGCGAGCAACCAACTTATTGGAAATCATACATACCGATGTGTGCGGTCCAATGAGTGTTGAGGCTCGCGGAGGATATCGTTATGTTCTCACTCTCACTGATGACTTAAGTAGATATGGGTATGTCTACCTAATGAAACACAAGTCTGAAACCTTTGAAAAGTTCAAGGAATTTTAGAGTGAGGTTGAGAATCAACGTGACAGAAAATTAAAATTCTTACGATCAGATCGTGGTGGAGAATATTTAAGTCACGAGTTTGGTGCACACTTAAGGAAATGTGGAATAGTTTCACAACTCACGCCGCCTGGAACACCTCAGAGAAACGGTGTGTCCGAACGTCGTAATCGCACTCTATTGGATATGGTGCGATCTATGATGTCTCTTACCGATTTACCGCTCTCATTTTGGGGCTATGCTTTAGAGACTGCCGCATTCACTTTAAAGAGGGCTCCGTCGAAATCCGTTGAGACGACACCGTATGAATTATGGTTTGGGAAGAAACCTAAGCTGTCGTTTCTAAAAGTTTGGGGATGCGATGCTTATGTCAAGAAACTTCAACCTGAAAAGCTCGAACCCAAGTCAGAAAAATGCGTCTTCATAGGATACCCTAAGGAAACTATTGGGTATACCTTCTACCTCAGATCCGAAGGAAAGATCTTCGTTGCCAAGAACGGGTCCTTTCTGGAGAAGGAGTTTCTCTCGAAAGAATTGAGTGGGAGGAAAGTGGAACTTGATGAGGTGATAGTCACCCCTTCCGTGCCGGAAAGTAGCGCAGCGCGGGAAGATGTTCCTGTGGTGCCTACACCGACTGGGGAGGAAGTTAATGATGTTGATCATGAAGCTTCGGATCAAGTTACTACTGAACCTCGTAGGTCCACAAGGACATGTTCCGCACCAGAGTGGTACGGCAACCCTGTCCTGGAAATCATGTTGTTAGACAACGGTGAACCTTCAAACTATGAAGAAGCGATGGCGGGCCCGGATTTCGACAAATGGCTAGAAGCCATGAAATCCGAGATAGGATCCATGTATGAAAACGAAGTATGGACTTTGACTGACTTGCCCGATGATCGGCGAGCCATAGAAAACAAATGGATCTTTAAGAAGAAGACGGACGCGGATGGTAATGTGACCATCTATAAGGCTCGACTCGTCGCTAAGGGTTATCAACAAGTTCAAGGGGTTGACTACGATGAGACTTTCTCACCCGTAGCGAAGCTGAAGTCCGTCCGAATCATGTTAGCAATTGCCGCATACTATGATTATGAGATATGGCAGATGGACGTCAAAACGGCATTCCTTAACGGCTTCCTTAAGGAAGAGTTGTATATGATGCAGCCGGAAGGTTTTGTCGATCCTAAGAATGATAACAAAGTATGCAAGCTCCAGCGCTCAATCTATGGGCTGGTGCAAGCATCTCGGAGTTGGAACATTCGCTTTGATGAGATGATCAAAGCGTTTGGGTTTACACAGACTTATGGAGAAGCCTGTGTTTACAAGAAAGTGAGTGGGAGCTCTGTAGCATTTCTCTTATTATATGTGGATGACATATTATTGATGGGAAATGATATAGAATTCTTGGAAAGTATAAAGGCCTATTTGAATAAGTGTTTTTCAATGAAGGACCTTGGAGAAGCTGCTTATATATTAGGCATCAAGATCTATAGAGATAGATCAAGATGCCTCATTGGTCTTTCACAGAGTACATACCTTGACAAGATATTGAAGAAGTTCAATATGGATCAGTCCAAGAAGGGGTTCTTGCCTGTATTGCAAGGTGTGCAATGGAGCACGGCTCAATGCCCGACCACGGCAGAAGATATAGAAAAGATGAGTGTCATCCCCTATGCCTCGGCCATAGGGTCTATTATGTATGCCATGCTGTGTACCAGACCTGATGTAAACCTTGCCGTAAGTTTGGTAGGAAGGTACCAAAGTAATCCCGGCATGGAACACTGGACAGCGGTCAAGAATATCCTGAAGTACCTGAAGAGGACTAAGGATATGTTTCTCGTTTATGGAGGTGACGAAGAGCTCGTCGTAAAGGGTTACGTCGACGCTAGCTTCGACACAGATCTGGATGACTCGAAGTCACAAACCGGATACGTGTATATTTTGAATGGAGGAGCAGTAAGCTGGTGCAGTTGCAAGCAAAGCGTCGTGGCGGGATCTACATGTGAAGCGGAGTACATGGCGGCCTCGGAGGCAGCACAGGAAGCAGTCTGGATGAAGGAGTTCATTACCGACCTAGGGGTGATTCCCAATGCGTCGGGCCCGATGACTCTCTTCTGTGACAACACTGGAGCTATTGCCCTTGCAAAGGAGCCCAGGTTTCACAGGAAGACCAGGCATATCAAGCGTCGCTTCAACTCCATTCGTGAAAGTGTTCAAAATGGAGACATAGATATTTGTAAAGTACATACGGACCTGAATGTAGCAGATCCTTTGACTAAACCTCTCCCTAGAGCAAAACATGATCAACACCAGGACGCAATGGGTGTTCGATTCATTAGAATGTAACTAGATTATTGACTCTAGTGCAAGTGGGAGACTGTTGGAAATATGCCCTAGAGGCAATAATAAATGGTTATTATTATATTTCTTTGTTCATGATAATTGTCTATTGTTCATGCTATAATTGTGTTATCCGGAAATCGTAATACATGTGTGAATACATAGACCACAACGTGTCCCTAGTAAGCCTCTAGTTGACTAGCTCGTTGATCAACAGATAGTCATGGTTTCCTGACTATGGACATTGGATGTCATTGATAACGGGATCACATCATTAGGAGAATGATGTGATGGACAAGACCCAATCCTAAGCATAGCATAAAAGATCGTGTAGTTTCGTTTGCTAGAGCTTTTCCAATGTCAAGTATCTTTTCCTTAGACCATGAGATCGTGCAACTCCCGGATACCGTAGGAGTGCTTTGGGTGTGCCAAACGTCACAACGTAACTGGGTGACTATAAAGGTCCACTACGGGTATCTCCGAAAGTGTCTGTTGGGTTGGCACGGATTGAGACTAGGATTTGTCACTCCGTGTGACGGAGAGGTATCTCTGGGCCCACTTGATAATGCATCATCATAATGAGCTCAATGTGACTAAGGCGTTAGTCACGGGATCATGCATTGCGGTACGAGTAAAGAGAATTTCCGGTAACGAGATTGAACAAGGTATTGGGATACCGACGATCGAATCTCGGGCAAGTAACATACCGATTGACAAAGGGAATTGTATACGGGATTGATTGAATCCTCGACATCGTGGTTCATCCGATGAGATCATCGTGGAACATGTGGGAGCCAACATGGGTATCCAGATCCCGCTGTTGGTTATTGACCGGAGAGGCGTCTCGGTCATGTCTGCATGTCTCCCGAACCCGTAGGGTCTACACACTTAAGGTTCGGTGACGCTAGGGTTGTAGAGATATGAGTATGCGGAAACCCGAAAGTTGTTCAGAGTCCCGGATGAGATCCCGGACGTCACGAGGAGTTCCGGAATGGTCCGGAGGTGAAGAATTATATATAGGAAGTCAAGTTTCGGCCACCGGGAAAGTTTCGGGGGTTATCGGTATTGTACCGGGACCACCGAAAGGTTCCCGGGGGTCCACCAGGTGGGGCCACCTGTCCCGGAGGGCCCCATGGGCTGAAGTGGGAAGGGAACCAGCCCATAGTGGGCTGGGGCGCCCCCCATGGGTCTCCTCCTGCGCCTAGGGTTGGAAACCCTAGGGTGGGGGGCGCCCCACTTGACTTGGGGGTAAGTTACCCCCCTGGCCGCCGCCCCCCCATCCAGATGGGTTCTGGCCGGCGCCCCCCCTCCCAGGGGGCCTATATAAAGGGGGGAGGGAGGGCAGTAGCATTACAGCCTTGGGCGCCTCCCTCCTCCCCTGCTACACCTCTCCCTCTCGCAGAAGCTCGGCGAAGCCCTGCCGAGACCCGCTGCATCCACCACCACGCCGTCGTGCTGCTGGATCTCCATCAACCTCTCCTTCCCCCTTGCTGGATCAAGAAGGAGGAGACGTCGCTGCACCGTACGTGTGTTGAACGCGGAGGTGCCGTCCGTTCGGCACTCGGTCATCGGTGATTTGAATCACGGCGAGTACGACTCCGTCATCCACGTTCATTGGAACGCTTCCGCTCGCGATCTACAAGGGTATGTAGATGCACTCCTTTCCCCTCGTTGCTAGTATACTCCATAGATGCATCTTGGTGAGCGTAGGAAAATTTTAAAATTATGCTACGATTCCCAACAGATTCTTCTAAGCCCACCTGCACCTTGTCATAAAAAATAATATTATAAACATGAAAAGTAACCCCTAAAGGTGCATCGATGTTAGCAATTGCCGCATTTTATGATTATGAAATCTGGTAAATGGATGTCAAAACTGCATTCCTTAATGGATTTCTCAAAGAAGAGTTGTATATGATGCAACCAGAAGGTTTTGTCGATCCTAAAGGTGCTAACAAAGTGTGCAAACTCTAGCGATCCATATATGGACTGGTGCAAGCATCTCGAAGTTGGAATATACGCTTTGATGAAGTAATCAAAGCATATGGTTTTATACAGACTTTTGGAGAAGCCTGTATTTACAAGAAAGTGAGTGGGAGCTCTGTAGCATTTCTGATATTATATGTGGATGACATATTATTGCTTGGAAATGATGTAGAATTTCTGGATAGCATAAAAAGATACTTGAATGAGAATTTTTCAATGAAAGACCTCGGTGAAGCTGCGTATATATTGGGCATCAAGATCTATAGAGATAGATCAAGACGCTTAATAGGACTTTCACAGAGCACATACCTTGACAAAGTTTTGAAGAAGTTCAAAATGGATCAGTCAAAGAAAGGATTCTTGCCTATGTTACAAGGTGTAAAGTTGAGTCAGAATCAATGCCCGACCACTCCAGAAGATAAAGAGAAAATGAAAGTCATTCCGTGTGCTTCAACCATAGGTTATATCATGTATGCAATGTTGTGTACCAGACCTGATGTATGCCTTGCTACAAGTTTAGCAGGGAGGTACCAAAGTAATCTAGGAGTGGATCACTGGACAACGGTCAAGAACATTCTAAAATACCTAAAAAGAATGAAGGATATGTTTCTCGTTTATGGAGGTGACAAAGAGTTCGTCGTAAACGGTTACGTCGATTCAAGCTTTGACACTAATACGGATGACTCGAATTCACAAACCGGATACATATTTTTGTTGAACGCTAGAGATGTCAGTTTGCGCAGATCCAAGCAGAGCGTCGTGGCGGGATCTACGTGTGAAGCGGAGTACATAGTTGCTTCGGAAGCAGCAAATGAAGGAGTTCATATCTGATCTAGGTGTAATACCTAGTGCATCGGGTCCAATGAAAATCTTTTGTGACAACAATGGAGCAATTGCCTTGGCGAAGAAATCCATGTTTCACAAGAGGACCAAGCACATCAAGAGATGCTTCAACTCCATCCGCGATCAAGTCAAGGATGGAGACATAGATATTTGCAAAATACATACGGATCTGAATGTCGCAGACCCGTTGACTAAGCCTCTTCCACGAGCAAAACATGATCAGCACCAAGACTCTATGGGTGTTAGAATCATTACTGTGTAATCTAGAGTATTGACTCTAGTGCAAGTGGGATACTGAAGGAAATATGCCCTAGAGGCAATAATAAAGTTGTTATTTATATTTCCTTATATATCATGATAAATGTCTTTTATTCATGCTAGAATTGTATTAACCGGAAACTTGATACATGTGTGGATACCTAGACAAAACAGAGTGTCCCTAGTATGCCTCAACTAGACTAGCTCGTTAATCAAAGATGGTTAAGTTTCCTAACCATAGACATGTGTTGTCATTTGATGAACGGGATCACATCATTAGGAGAATGATGTGATGGACAAGACCCATCCGTTAGCTTAGCATTATGATCGTTTAGTTTTACTGTTATTGCTTTCTTCATGACTTATACATGTTCCTCTGACTATGAGATTATGCAACTCCCGAATACCGGAGGAACACCTTGTGTGCTAGCAAACGTCACAACGTAACTGGGTGATTATAAAGATGCTCTACAGGCGTCTCGAAAGGTGTTTGTTGAGTTCGCATAGATCGAGAATAGGATTTGTCACTCCGAGTGTTAGAGATGTATCTCTGGGCCCTCTCGGTAATACACATCATAATAAGCCTTGCAAGCAAATGACTAATGAGTTAGTCATGAGATGATGTATTATGGAACGAGTAAAGAGGCATGTCGGTAACGAGATTGAACTAGGTATAAAGATACCGACGATCGAATCTTTGGCAAGTAACATACCGATGACAAACGGAACAACGTATGTTGTTATGCGGTTTGACCGATAAAGATCTTCGTAGAATATGTAGGAGCCAATATGAGCATCCAGGTTCCGCTATTGGTTATTGACCGGAGATGTGTCTCGGTCATGTCTACATAGTTCTCGAACCCGTAGGGTCAGCACGCTTAACGTTCGATGACGGTTTGTATTATGAGTTATGTGTTTTGATGACCGAAGTTTGTTCGGAGTCCCGGATGAGATCACGGACATGGCGGGGAGTCTCGAAACACTGGTAGAATAAGGGCCATTTGTCCCGGTTGGGGAACCGGGACTAAACGGTCGATACAAATGCCCTAGACCTTTAGTCCCGGTTCTTATACCAACCGGGACAGACGGGCCTCCACGTGGCCACTGCGGCTTGCCCAGGCAGGGGGGCTTTTTGTCCCGGTTGGTAGCACCAACCGGGACAAATAAGCTTCCACGCGTCAGCAGTTCAGGGGCTAGGGTTTTTGTTTTTTTTCTGAAAGGGGGGAAGGGGTTTGGGGTGTTTTGTAGGGTTAATTTAGGGGTTTCATATATTGTGTTAGCTAGCTAATAGAGAGAAGTGTCCTCTCTTATCTCCGTGCTTGGTCGATGCTACGTACTATACGTATAGATCGAGAGGACTCGACACGCTAGCTAGTAAGCAAATGAAGGAAACCATTAAGTACAGAAGATCGTCATGAACATATACAGAGAGAAGTGATGATCGACCTCTCTCCTTCTCCGAGAGATTGGTCGCACAACAAGTTTTCGTATATCTATCCGACGCTACTGGCTACATATATATATATATATATATATATATATATATATATATATATATATATATATATATATATATATATATATATATATATATTGACTATTCGTCACCCTGGGTGAGGAATAGTTATTCTTCACCCCCTCTATTTTACCATCAATGCACCGTAATTTTACGTTCCGTAAGTTTTGTTTTATTTCCGACGTAAAAAGAGATCGTAAGAAAATATATAATCATCATAAAAAATATTTTATATTATGTAAAATTACAAACGTAAAAACATA
>NC_057811.1:489128342-489142087 GCF_018294505.1 Triticum aestivum
AGTGTAAAATACACATAAACTGCAAATTTTCTTGTCTTATGACCTATATTTTTATTTTCTTATGCCAAATTTTATGTGGTGAACAATAAAAAGGTAAATATTTGAATTCCAAACGTAATTTATTTATGAAATGATCGTAAGATTACCTCGGGTGAAGAATAACTTATTCTGCACCCTAGGTGATGAATAGTATCACTATATATGTGTGTGTGTGTGTGTGTGTGTGTGTGTGTGTGTGTGTGTGTGTGTATAGACACACAATGTGTAAGATCTCTTACAATACCCTAACATCTTAACTCAACTTCCACATGGTATTCTCCGGCTTTATTGATGACGCGTTCAAGAAAGAATCCCGCCAATTCCTCTTGAATTGCTCGCATGCGATCTTGTGGTAGGAGTTCATTCCGCATCTGCCACATCTAATTTGAAGAAGGGGGTCAATACATATATATGAATGAAACTCAACAGAAATGATGGTAATAAAATAAAATTGTGAATATTTTTGCTTACGCACTTCATATTGTCTTCTAGAGTAGCCCCGCCTATTCTTGGCCGTCGCGTTGTAGATGAACTCGCAGACGTAGTATCCACAGTAATTATTCCCGGCTTCCTGCCACAAGCACTTTACGAGAAATAGAGGTCAATCAAACTTATAATGAAGCATTATAAATGGCATTGATGAAAGTAGTGTTGGGAATCGTAGCATAATTTTAAAATTTTCCTACGCTCACCAAGATGCATCTATGGAGTCTACTAGCAATGAGGGGAAGGGAGTGCATCTACATACCGTTGTAGATCGCGAGCGGAAGCGTTCCAATGAACGTGGATGACGGAGTCGTACTCGCCGTGATCCAAATCACCGATGACCGAGTGCCGAACGTACGGCACCTCCGCGTTCAACACACGTACGGTGCAGCGACGTCTCCTCCTTTCTTGATCCAGCAAGGGGGAAGGAGAGGTTGATGGAGATCCAACAGCACGACGGCGTGGTGGTGGATGTAGCGGCTCTTCGGCAGGGCTTCGCCGAGCTTCTGCGCGAGAGAGAGAGGTGTTGTAGGGGAGGAGGGAGGCGCCAAAGGCTGTAGGTTTTCTGCCCTCCCTCCCCCCCACTATTCATAGGACCCCTTGGGAGGGGGGAGCCGGCCAAAACCCATCTAGGGTTGGGGGGGGCGGCGGCCAAGGGGGGGAAGGGGTTGCCTTGCCCCCCAAGGCAAGGGGGAACTCCCCCCCCTAGGGTTCCCAACCCTAGGCGCATGGGGGGGAGGCCCAAGGAGGCACCCCAGCCCACTAGGGGCTGGTTCCCTTCCACTTTCAGCCCACGGGGCCCTCCGGGACAGGTGGCCCCACCCGGTGGACCCCCGGGACCCTTCCGGTGGTCCCGGTACAATACCGATAACCCCCGAAACTTTCCCGGTGGCCAAAACTGGACTTCCTATATATAATTCTTCACCTCCGGACCATTCCGGAACCTCTCGTGACGTCCGGGATCTCATCCGGGACTCCGAACAACTTTCGGGTTTCCGCATACATATATCTCTACAACCCTAGCGTCACCGGACCTTAAGTGTGTAGACCCTACGGGTTCGGGAGACATGCAGACATGACCGAGACGCCTCTCCGATCAATAACCAACAGCGGGATCTGGATACCCATGTTGGCTCCCACATGTTCCACGATGATATCATCGGGTGAACCACGGTGTCGAGGATTCAATCAATCCGTATGCAATTCCCTTTGTCAATCGGTATGTTACTTGCCCGAGATTCGATCGTCGGTATCCCAATACCTAGTTCAATCTCATTACCGGCAAGTCTCTTTACTCGTACCGCAATGCATGATCCCGTAACTAACGCCTTAGTCACATTGAGCTCATTATGATGATGCATTACCGAGTGGGCCCAGAGATACCTCTCCGTTTACACGGAGTGACAAATCCCAGTCTCGATCCGTGCCAACCCAACAGACACTTTCGGAGATATCCGTAATGCACCTTTATAGTCACCCAGTTACGTTGTGACGTTTGGCACACCCAAAGCACTCCTACGGTATCCGGGAGTTGCACGACCTCATGGTCTAAGGAAAAGATACTTGACATTGGAAAAGCTCTAGCAAACGAAACTACACGATCTTTTATGCTATGCTTAAGTTGGGTCTTGTCCATCACATCATTCTCCTAATGATGTGATCCCGTTATCAATGACATCCTATGTCCATAGTCAGGAAACCATGACTATCTGTTGATCAACGAGCTAGTCAACTAGAGGCTTACCAGGGACAGGTTGTGGTCTATGTATTCACACATGTATTACGATTTCCGGACAATACAATTATAGCATGAATAAAAGACTATTATCATGAACACAGAAATATAATAATAACCATTTATTATTGCCTCTAGGGCATATTTCCAACAGTCTCCCACTTGCACTAGAGTCAATAATCTAGTTACATTAGGATGAATCGAACACCCATTGCGTCCTGGTGTTGATCATGTTTTGCCCTAGGGAGAGGTTTAGTCAACGGATCTGCTACATTCAGGTCCGTGTGTACTTTACAAATATCTATGTCTCCATTTTGAACACTTTCACGAATGGAGTTGAAGCGACGCTTGATATGCCTGGTCTTCCTGTGAAACCTGGGCTCCTTCGCAAGGGCAATAGCTCCAGTGTTGTCACAGAAGAGAGTCATTGGGCCCGACGCATTGGGAATCACCCCTAGGTCGGTAATGAACTCCTTCATCCAGACTGCTTCCTGTGCTGCCTCCGAGGCTGCCATGTATTCCGCTTCACATGTAGATCCCGCCACGACGCTTTGCTTGCAACTGCACCAGCTTACTGCTCCTCTATTCAAAATATACACGTATCCGGTCTGTGACTTCGAGTCATCCGGATCTGTGTCGAAGCTAGCGTCGACGTAACCCTTTACGACGAGCTCTTCGTCACCTCCATAAACGAGAAACATATCCTTAGTCCTCTTCAGGTACTTCAGGATATTCTTGACCGCTGTCCAGTGTTCCTTGCCGGGATTACTTTGGTACCTTCCCACCAAACTTACGGCAAGGTTTACATCAGGTCTGGTACACAGCATGGCATACATAATAGACCCTATGGCCGAGGCATAGGGGATGACACTCATCTCTTCTATATCTTCCGCCGTGGTCGGGCATTGAGCCGTGCTCAATTGCACACCTTGCAATACAGGCAAGAACCCCTTCTTGGACTGATCCATACTGAACTTCTTCAATATCTTGTCAAGGTATGTACTCTGTGAAAGAACAATGAGGCGTCTTGATCTATCTCTATAGATCTTGATGCCTAATATGTAAGCAGCTTCTCCAAGGTCCTTCATTGAAAAACACTTATTCAAATGGGCCTTTATACTTTCCAAGAATTCTATATCATTTCCCATCAATAATATGTCATCCACATATAATATGAGAAATGCTACAGAGCTCCCACTCACTTTCTTGTAAACACAGGCTTCTCCATAAGTCTGTGTAAACCCAAACGCTTTGATCATCTCATCAAAGCGAATGTTCCAACTCCGAGATGCTTGCACCAGCCCATAGATTGAGCGCTGGAGCTTGCATACTTTGTTAGCATTCTTAGGATCGACAAAACCTTCCGGCTGCATCATATACAACTCTTCCTTAAGGAAGCCATTAAGGAATGCCGTTTTGACGTCCATCTGCCATATCTCATAATCATAGTATGCGGCAATTGCTAACATTATTCGGACGGACTTCAGCTTTGCTACGGGTGAGAAAGTCTCATCGTAGTCAACCCCTTGAACTTGTCGATAACCTATAGCGACAAGTCGAGCTTTGTAGATGGTCACATTACCATCCGCGTCCGTCTTCTTCTTAAAGATCCATTTGTTTTCTATGGCTCGCCGCTCATCGGGCAAGTCAGTCAAAGTCCATACTTTGTTTTCATACATGGATTCTATCTCGGATTTCATGGCTTCTAGCCATTTGTCGGAATCCGGGCCCGCCATCGCTTCTTCATAGTTCGAAGGTTCACCGTTGTCTAACAACATGATTTCCAGGACAGGGTTGCCGTACCACTCTGGTGCGGAACGTGTCCTTGTGGACCTACGAAGTTCAGTGGCAACTTGATCCGAAGCTTCATGATCATCATCATTAACTTCCTCTCCGTCGGTGTAGGCACCACAGGAACATTTTCCCGTGCTGCGCTACTTTCCGGTTCGGAAGGGGTGACTATCACCTCATCAAGTTCCACTTTCCTCCCACTCAATTCTTTCGAGAGAAACTCCTTCTCCAGAAAGGACCCGTTCTTAGCAACGAAGATCTTGCCTTCGGATCTGAGGTAGAAGGTATACCCAATAGTTTCCTTAGGGTATCCTATGAAGACGCATTTTTCCGATTTGGGTTCGAGCTTTTCAGGTTGAAGTTTCTTGACATAAGCATCGCATCCCCAAACTTTTAGAAACGACAGCTTAGGTTTCTTCCCAAACCATAATTCATACGGTGTCGTCTCAACGGATTTAGACGGTGCCCTATTTAAAGTGAATGCGGCAGTCTCTAAAGCATAACCCCAAAATGAGAGCGATAAATCGGTAAGAGACATCATAGATCGCACCATATCCAATAGAGTGCGATTACGACATTCGGACACACCATTTCTCTGAGGTGTTCCAGGCGGCGTGAGTTGTGAAACTATTCCACATTTCCTTAAGTGTGTACCAAATTCGTGACTTAAATATTCTCCACCACGATCTGATCGTAAGAATTTTATTTTCCTGTCACGTTGATTCTCGACTTCACTCTGAAATTCCTTGAACTTTTCAAAGGTTTCAGACTTGTGTTTCATTAGGTAGACATACCCATATCTACTTAAATCATCAGTGAGAGTGAGAACATAACGATATCCTCCGCGAGCCTCAACACTCATTGGACCGCACACATCGGTATGTATGATTTCCAATAAGTTGGTTGCTCGCTCCATTGTTCCGGAGAACGGAGTCTTGGTCATCTTACCCATGAGGCATGATTCGCACGTGTCAAATGATTCGTAATCAAGAGACTCCAAAAGTCCATCTGCATGGAGCTTCTTCATGCGCTTGACACCAATGTGACCAAGGCGGCAGTGCCACAAGTATGTGGGACTATCGTTATCAACTTTACATCTTTTGGTATTCACACTATGAACATGTGTAACATCACGTTCGAGATTCATCAAAAATAAACCATTGACCAGCGGGGCATGACCATAAAACATATCTCTCAAATAAATAGAACAACCATTATTCTCGGATTTAAATGAGTAGCCATCTCGAATTAAACGAGATCCAGATACAATGTTCATGCTCAAAGCTGGCACTAAATAACAATTATTGAGGTTTAAAACTAATCCCGTAGGTAGATGCAGAGGTAGCATGCCGACGGCGATCACATCGACCTTGGAACCATTCCCGACGCGCATCGTCACCTCGTCCTTTGCCAGTCTCCGTTTATTCCGTAGTTCCTGCTTTGAGTTACAAATATGAGCAACCGCACCGGTATCAAATACCCAGGAGCTACTACGAGTACTGGTAAGGTACACATCAATTACTTGTATATCACATATACCTTGGGTGTTGCCGGCCTTCTTCTTGTCCGCTAAATATTTGGGGCAGTTCCGCTTCCAGTGACCACTTCCCTTGCAATAAAAGCACTCAGTCTCGGGCTTGGGTCCATTCTTTGACTTCTTCCCGGTAACTGGCTTACCGGGCGCGGCAACTCCCTTGCCGTCCTTCTTGAAGTTCTTTTTACCCTTGCCCTTCTTGAACTTAGTGGTTTTATTCACCATCAACACTTGATGTTCTTTTCTGATCTCTACCTCAGCTGATTTCAGCATTGAATATACCTCGGGAATGGTCTTTTCCATCCCCTGCATATTGTAGTTCATCACAAAGCTCTTGTAGCTTGGTGGAAGCGACTGGAGGATTCTGTAAATGACCGCGTCATCCGGGATATTAACTCCCAGCTGAGACAAGCGGTTGTGCAACCCAGACATTCTGAGTATGTGCTCACTAACAGAACTGTTCTCCTCCATTTTACAGCTGAAGAACTTGTCGGAGACATCATATCTCTCGACCCGGGCATGAGCTTGAAAAACCAGTTTCAGCTCCTCGAACATCTCATATGCTCCATGTTTCTCAAAACGCTTTTGGAGACCCGGTTCTAAGCTGTAAAGCATGCCGCACTGAACGAGGGAGTAATCATCAGCACGCTGCTGCCAAGCGTTCATAACGTCTTGGTTCTCAGGGATTGGTGCTTCACCTAGCGGTGCTTCTAAGACATAATCTTTCTTGGCTGCTATGAGGATGATCCTCAGGTTCCGGACCCAGTCCGTATAGTTGCTGCCATCATCTTTCAGCTTGGTTTTCTCTAGGAACGCGTTGAAATTGAGGACAACGTGGGCCATTTGATCTACAATACATAGTGTAAAGATTTTAGACTAAGTTCATGATAATTAAGTTCATATAATCAAATTATTTAATGAACTCCCACTCAGATAGACATCCCTCTAGTCATCTAAGTGAACCATGATCCGAATTCAACTAGGCTGTGTCCGATAATCACGTGAGACGGACTAGTCAAGATCGGTGAACATCTCCATGTTGATCGTATCTTCTACACGATTCATGCTCGACCTTTCGGTCCTCCGTGTTCCGAGGCCATGTCTGTACATGCTAGGCTCGTCAAGTCAACCTAAGTGTATTGCGTGTGTTTCGAGGCCATGTCTGTACATGCTAGGCTCGTCAACACCCGTTGTATTCGAACGTTAGAATCTATCACACCCGATCATCACGTGGTGCTTCGAAACAACGAACTTTCGCAACGGTGCACAGTTAGGGTGAACACTTTCTTGAAATTATTATAAGGGATCATCCTACTTGCTACCGTCGTTCTAAGCAAATAAGATGAAAAAACATGATAAACATCACATGCAATCAAACAGTGACATGATATGGCCAATATCATCATGCTCCTTTGATCTCCATCTTCGGGGCACCATGATCATCTTCGTCACCGGCATGACACCATGATCTCCATCATCATGATCTCCATCATTGTGTCTTCATGAAGTCGTCACGCCAACGATTACTTCTACTTGTATGGCTAACGCGTTTAGCAACAAAGTAAAGTAAATTACATGGCGTTATTCAATGACACGCAGGTCATGCAAAATAATAAAGACAACTCCTATGGCTCCTGCCGGTTGTCATACTCATCGACATGCAAGTCGTGATTCCTATTACAAGAATATGATCAATCTCATACATCACATATATCATTCATCACATCTTCTGGCCATATCACATCACATAGCACTTGCTGCAAAAACAAGTTAGACGTCCTCTAATTGTTGTTGCAAGTTTTTACGTGGTTTGTAGGTTTCTAGCAAGAACGTTTCTTACCTACGTATGACCACAACGTGATTTGCCAATTTCTATTTACCCTTCATAAGGACCCTTTTCATCGAATCTGTTTCGACTAAAGTAGGAGAGACAGACACCCGCTAGCCACCTTATGCAACTAGTGCATGTCAATCGGTGGAACCTGTCTCACGTAAGCGTACGTGTAATGTCGGTCCGGGCCGCTTCATCCTACAATGCCGCCGAAACAAGAAACGACTAGTAGCGGCAAGAAGAATTGGCAACATCTACGCCCACAACTTCTTTGTGTTTTACTCGTGCATAGTAACTACGCATAGGCCTGGCTCTGATACCACTGTTGGGAATCGTAGCATAATTTTAAAATTTTCCTACGCTCACCAAGATGCATCTATGGAGTCTACTAGCAACGAGGGGAAGGGAGTGCATCTACATACCGTTGTAGATCGCGAGCGGAAGCGTTCCAATGAACGCGGATGACGGAGTCGTACTCGCCGTGATCCAAATCACCGATGACCGAGTGCCGAACGTACGGCACCTCCGCGTTCAACACACGTATGGTGCAGCGACGTCTCCTCCTTTCTTGATCCAGCAAGAGGGAAGGAGAGGTTGATGGAGATCCAACAGCACGACGGCGTGGTGGTGGATGTAGCGGCTCTTCGGCAGGGCTTCGCCGAGCTTCTGCGCGAGAGTGAGAGGTGTTGTAGGGGAGGAGGGAGGCGCCAAAGGCTGTAGGTTTGCTGCCCTCCCTCCCCCCCACTATTTACCGGACCCCTTGGGAGGGGGGAGCCGGCCAAAACCCATCTAGGGTTGGGGGGGCGGCGGCCAAGGGGGGGAAGGGGTTGCCTTGCCCCCCAAGGCAAGGGGGAACTCCCCCCCCTAGGGTTCCCAACCCTAGGCGCATGGGGGGAGGCCCAAGGAGGCGCCCCAGCCCACTAGGGGCTGGTTCCCTTCCACTTTCAGCCCACGGGGCCCTTCGGGACAGGTGGCCCCACCCGGTGGACCCCCGGGACCCTTCCGGTGGTCCCGGTACAATACCGATAACCCCCGAAACTTTCCCGGTGGCCAAAACTGGACTTCCTATATATAATTCTTCACCTCCGGACCATTCCGGAACCTCTCGTGACGTCCGGGATCTCATCCGGGGCTCCGAACAACTTTCGGGTTTCCGCATACATATACCTCTACAACCCTAGCGTCACCGGACCTTAAGTGTGTAGACCCTACGGGTTCGGGAGACATGCAGACATGACCGAGACGCCTCTCCGGTCAATAACCAACAGCGGGATCTGGATACCCATGTTGGCTCCCACATGTTCCACGATGATATCATCGGGTGAACCACGGTGTCGAGGATTCAATCAATCCGTATGCAATTCCCTTTGTCAATCGGTATGTTACTTGCCCGAGATTCGATCATCGGTATCCCAATACCTAGTTCAATCTCGTTACCGGCAAGTCTCTTTACTCGTACCGCAATGCATGATCCCGTGACTAACGCCTTAGTCACATTGAGCTCATTCTGATGATGCATTACCGAGTGGGCCCAGAGATACCTCTCCGTTTACACGGAGTGACAAATCCCAGTCTCGATCCGTGCCAACCCAACAGACACTTTCGGAGATACCCGTAATGCACCTTTATAGTCACCCAGTTACGTTGTGACGTTTGGCACACCCAAAGCACTCCTACGGTATCCGGGAGTTGCACGACCTCATGGTCTAAGGAAAAGATACTTGACATTGGAAAAGCTCTAGCAAACGAAACTACACGATCTTTTATGCTATGCTTAAGTTGGGTCTTGTCCATCACATCATTCTCCTAATGATGTGATCCCGTTATCAATGACATCCTATGTCCATAGTCAGGAAACCATGACTATCTGTTGATCAACGAGCTAGTCAACTAGAGGCTTACTAGGGACAGGTTGTGGTCTATGTATTCACACATGTATTACGATTTCCGGACAATACAATTATAGCATGAATAAAAGACTATTATCATGAACACAGAAATATAATAATAACCATTTATTATTGCCTCTAGGGCATATTTCCAACAAGTAGCTAGAGTCAACGGGAGATGAGCGGAACTAGCTAGCTGGTAGTACTTACTTTCGGGTAAATCCATCATAGATCCCGCGGCAGTGCCGGAACTTTTTGGGTGAATGCTTTCCAAACCCTGCGAGACAAAGAAAACAATTACTTTATATCAGGAAATGAACAAAGTTGCCGATATGGTGCGATAATGATCGATTGAACTTACTTGTCGAGCATTTTAGACATGTCCACATAGTCCTCGGGATCTTTTCGTCTCGACTCTAAGACGGTTACTAGTCCATGCTCAAGCTTAATCTCTAGGAGAATATAGTGCAACATGCGCACGCATGCATATAACTCATCAATTACATTAATTGCTATAACCTTGAGTAATAATTAAGGGAAGCCGAATATGCACAAGACAGTAACACTCACTTGAAGTTGTAAGGAAAGAGTATTTTATCTTTGTTTTGATTTATTACCAACGATCGTAGAAAGTTGGCCTCGGCTTCTTTGGCATGAAATGTAACCTGATAGTCATCTATGAGATTTGTGTTAATGAACCCAATATCATAGATATCAGCTTTTCTGCATTCGACGATCTTCAACCTGCATAATATAGTGAGGATAATTATATATACATGCAATGAAAGAGCTGAACTAGCTATATATAGAGACTTAATGACAGAAGTAGTACTTACAGACAGTAGCAAGTGACCGTTATTTTATCGAGGGCCATTTGATTGAAAAGTTGGAAGAACTCCTCAAATGGAACAGACAACACCTCAATTCCAACGATGTCGTGCTCCTCTTTGTCTTTCAGCATCAAAGTATCCTTCCCACCAGACTCTCTGCACGTATCCATGTACCACTCATGGAATCTTCGCATCATCGTGGTTAGAGTAGTGCAATCTTTGACGAGAGGCTTCCCGTACCGGTATTTGTGTTCCTCCACCTCTAACATATCAAACACTACATCATCGCCCAGGTAATCTGCAAGATTGGTACTGGGCGCCATCCCCGGATGATTAGCGACGATGTCGCTAGGCACCTTGAGTGGGGGCACGATTGGTTCTCTTGTTCGCCGAGCTGGGGAATTTTTTCCCACTTCTTCGTTGTGCTAACCTTCGATCACTTGAAGCACTTCCCGACCGCTCCGCTTCGACATATGACCTTTCAATAATCCGCTCATAGTTGGTTTTCGGCGGAGACGGTGGTGGTTTCTTCAGGGCATCAATAGTGCGCTTCGCTCTCACCGGATCTATCTTCTCCTCCAGAGATGGAGGTTTCTTTGCAAAAAAGTCCTTCACTTCGGCTTTAGAGATCTCCACGTTTTCCTCGTCGGTCCTCTCGTATGCTAACTTCTCTAAAGGCTTGAGAGATGGACCGTATTTGTATTGCCTCCTACCTCTGGTTGTACTGCTAGACGCCAGAGTAGCCGGAGCGGCTGCGGCTGCCTTCTTTTGTTGCTTACGAGGCGGAGAACAAGTCGGAGTGCTACCATGCGCCGAAGCAGCCGGAGCGGCGGCGGCTCTCTTCCCGCCTTGCTGACTAGGCGGAGGAGGAGGCGGGCTGCTCGGACGCGCCGGCGCGGGCGGAGAAGGAGGCGGAGTGCCGCCACGTGCCTGAGCACCCGGAGAAGGAGGCGGAGTGCCCTGATCCCTCACCGGAGGAGGAGGTGGAGGAGGAGGCGGAGTGCACTAACTCGCCGGAGGAGGCGGAGGCGTCCAGTTCGGAAGGTTGACGAGCTCCTTCCGCCATAGGCATGGAGTCTTCAGAGAAGAACCCAGCTGAGTCTCCCCTTCACCGGTAGGGTGGTCAAGCTCGAGCTCCTCAAACCCCTCCATTATTTGATCCACCCTCACCCTGGCATATCCTTCTGGAATCGGATGGCAGTGAAAAGTTGCGCCGGGTTCAAGAGGTAAAACAAAGCCGACGGCCGCCTTGACTTTGAATTGCTGCCATTGCGTCATAAGGTGGCAATGTTGGGACTCCGTGATAGCATCCATGGGGTAGCTAGCAGGAGCCGTGAAGACAGGCTCTAGAGGCCGCTTGGTGGAAGCCATGCTGCTTCTCCGCTGAGATGGCGGGGTAGCTTCAGCAGGTCGCTTGCTGCGAATTGCTTCTCGTTCGTCCTCTAGCGCTTGTACCCTTGCGTGCAGCGCCTGCAGTTGGGTCAGCTCCACTTTCTTCTTCCTCTCCCGGCATTTGTAACCAACTGCGTCGGGAAACCCAGCCTTCCACAAAACGGAGCCTGGCGTGCCTCGTGTCCGTCCAGGGTGCTCAAGATTCCCAAGGGCCATTGTGAGCTCGTCATTCTCTTTGTCGGGAACGAACGTCCCTTCCTACGCTGCTTCGATATACTTTTGACGCTTCGTGATGGGTATTCGCAGTTGCTCGTCCGTCCAAACGCACTTCCCTGTTTCAGGGTCCAAGGTTCCCCCAACCCGAAGAACCAAGTCCTTGAACGGTCTGGCCAGTGTAATGTCTGTGGAATGACCCCTTTAGCAAGCAGGTCATTCTCGGCCTTGTCCCACAACGGCCGGGCTTTGAGGTAGCCACCTGACCCCGTGCGATGGTGATGCTTCTTCTTCGCAGCATTTATCTTGTTTGTCGCTGACATCTTCTTACTCTTTTCCGATTTCTTGTGGGCCACAAATGCGTCCCAGTGATCTCTGATCTTCTCAAACCGGCCGGTGAATTCTGGAGTCTTGTCTTTGTCGACAAACTTTGCTTTCAGCTCATTCTTCCACCTCCTAAATAGTTCCCCCATCTTCTTAAGAGCGGCCTCCTTGACCAATGGCTCTATAACTGGTGGCTTCTCCGGATCCTCCTCTGGCGGTAGGGAGAAATTGGCCTTCAGCGCGGTCCAAAGATCATTTTTCTGCATATCGTTGACATAAGACACCTGAGGGTCTTCGTTCTGAGGCTTGTACCATAGGTGGATGCTGATCGGGATCATGTCCCTAACAAGAACCCCGCACTGAGCAGAAAATGCGTCCTTGGTCCGGATGGGTTAAATCAGTAGGCCATCGCGCGCGATTTCGTCGATGATGAACTTTTCATCCTGGTGCAACCTTTTCTTTGGGCCTCGTCTCCTTACTGAACTTTGGCTCGATCCGGAGGGCTAGAAAAGAAGAAAGAAGAGAGTTAATATGTGTACATACCAAAACAATTAATGTATCAATTAGCTGTAGTCAGCACATGCTTAATTAATATATATATACCTGGCCAGACTCCGTTCGGCCACCGGAGTCGTCATCACGGTGTCCTTCTTCCACCGGTATTCGGTCACCGGAGCCATCATAATCATGTGTTTCCTCCTCCATTGTATGACTGTAGCCTACTTCTTCACCCTGTCCTTCCAGATCATCGTAGTCGTTGAGATACAACTCGACATCAGCACTGGCTGCGATTATGTCTCCCAACACCTGTTCTGCTTCCTCATCTCGTCCGTGCTCCATAGTTTCTGCAAATATTACGACATGGCAATTATTATACAAACATGACAGATGGATATATTAGTGGCAAACGTAGACCTAGCTAGCTAATCACAACAAGGAACCATATTAGCGGCCTCGACGCTTCTCTAGGGTTTGGGGTGGCCTCGGCAACGCCTCTCTCATGATTGTCCGGCGTCCGGACCGACAACATGACATATAGAAGAATATATATATATATATATATATATATATATATATATATATATATGAGATCAAAAAAATTGGATCAACTTGTGCACATCCATAATGGGGGCATTCTTGGTAAATCAGGACCCTCGACCGCTCGGCGATCCACGACCCTCTACTAGTTCCCGACCCTCGACCCCCTCATGTCACGTTTGTCTAGTGTCAAAGGATTCAACAAAACCATGTCTTCATCATTAGGCGAAAGTAACAGGCGCATGACGTTGGTACAAATCTCTTCAAAGTTGTTCTGGAACAGAGTCCGAGATAGGATAATTCGCTTTTTGGTACAAAGTTCAGCAAGAGCCTTCCGAATATCGCTATTTGGAAGGCCTTTGCTGAAATTCGTACCAAAAGGCGGATTATCCTATCCGGGACTCCGTTCCAGAATAACTTTGAAGAACTTCGTATCATCATGCCCCGGTTACTTCCGGCAAATGATGAAGGCATGGATTTCTTCAATACTTTGACAGTAGGCAACCTCTCGACCCCTGGACGACCCTCGACCCTCGACCGCTCGGCGATCCACGACCCTCTACCCTAGTTCCCGACCCTCGAACCCTCGGCCCCTCGACGACCCTCGAACCCTCGACCCTCGAACCCTCGGCGACCCTCGACC